>NC_084560.2:41725420-41727920 GCF_033978685.3 Nerophis lumbriciformis
CCTATTTATACTCATAGTAGAGAGCGGGGGGCGCAAAATATTTTCTTCTTCGGAGGGGGTTACAGAAAATAATTGAGAAGAACTGATGTAACTGATGGTGGCGCGCAGCCACAAAATAATCATAGCAGCTGGAAAATAAGTCATTGTTTTTTTACGTGTAAACAAATTAGAGTAATATAATGTATTTTAGCCTCCAGAAGACAGAAAATCCAACTAGAGCAGCAACGTGAAGCAAGTGTGACGTCATGCTCGCTGCAGCTCGCCTTTTTTCGTCAGGGACATCGAGGGACAGAAGTAGTCTCTAAACACTAGAACATTCTATAATAACACCAGAAAAAGATGCAAGATTTGTTGCTGGTCGTTTTCAATGAAAACAAGTCATTATAAGTCTCTAAACACTTGAAAAATGTTCAACAAAGTACATTGTACAATAAGCAGAGGTGGGTAGTAATGCGCTACATTTACTCCGTTACATCTACTTGAGTAACTTTTGGGATACATTGTACTTCTAAGAGTAGTTTTAATGCAACATACTTTTACTTTTACTTGAGTATATTTATAGAGAAGAAACGCTACTTTTACTCCGCTACTTTTATCTACATTCAGCTCGCTACTCGCTACTAATTTTTATCGATCTGTTAATGCACGCTTTGTTTGTTTTGGTCTGTCAGACAGACCTTCATAGTGCCTGCGTTTCAACAAATACAGTCACTGGTGATGTTAACTCCGTTCCACCAATCAGATGCAGTCACTGGTGACGTTGGACCAATCAAACAGAGCCAGGCGGTCACATGACCTGACTTAATCAAGTTGAAAAACGTATTCGGGTGTTACCATTTAGTGGTCAATTGTACGGAATATGTACTGTACTGTGCAATCTACTAATAAAAGTTCCAATCAATCAATCAAAAGTGTGAAGGAAAAAAGACCCTTTTTTATTTCAACCGTACATCCTGTCAAAAGCCTAAAGACTGACTGCACAGTTCCTGTCTTCACAATAAAAGTGCCGTTCCATCGCGCCTGCGCTTTCAAAACAAGAGTCTCCGAAAGCCAGCGCAAACAAGCTAGCAAGCTACGGAGTTTGCCGCCAATGTATTTCTTGTAAAGTGTATAAAAACGAATATGGAAGCTGGACAAATAAGATGCCAAAAACCAACAACTTTCATGTGGTATTAGACAGAAAGGAGGAACTTTTTTTCTCCTCCATTTGAAAACGTGGACGCTATCAGCAATACTGTCTGATTACAATCAATGCAAGTCATCAGAATCAGGTAATACACCAACTTATATTCTTGTCTTCATGAAAGAAATGAATCTATATGTGTTAAACATGCATGTATATTCATTAAAACACCTTTAACATGTAAACAAAAGCGGCAAAATAAATAAATATAAATTATATACTGTATATATCAATGTATGTATATATATATATATATATATATATATATGTATATATATATATATATATATATGTGTGTGTGTGTGTGTGTATATATGTTACTCATCAGTTACTCAGTACTTGAGTAGTTTTTTCACAACATACTCCTTACTTTTACTTGAGTAATAAATCTCTAAAGTAACAGTACTCTTACTTGAGTACAATTTCTGGCTACTCTACCCACCTCTGACAACAAGCAGCAACAATTGAAAATATATCACAAGGATATAATATTTAAAACATTTCAATACTAATTAATAATCACATTGATTTGTTTTTAAATGTACTTAAACATTTTTTAAGCATTTTTTTTTCTTCTTTAAATAAATCATATCATAGCAAATTATGCAAATTATACGATTAAGTCGTGGTGACCACGCCCCTAACCATGCCTCCACCGCCACAGATATTTTGGCAATCTCGAGGAAACCCTGTATTGTTGTTTTCATACAGAATTGATCACATGAATACAAAACAGATTATCATCTTGCAAAAGTGTTGATGTAACTTGGGTCTGACAGAAACCGTACAAGTGTGCCTATTGTTGTGCTCAAAGAGTGTAGTACATTATTAATACAATGTATAGAGTGGCCGTAATACAATGCCCATCTTCTCCTTTCAGGCTTCCAAGGAAAACGGACATGGAGAGGTTTGTATGAATTCCTGTCATCGTGCTCCTATACTTGTACGCATTTTAAAATTCACGCTCCCAATTAAAGGAAAATCGAGATTGTCCAGTTTGCGAGTCGCACCAGACAGCTCTTTGTGCGTCTCCTGGCCCTGGTGAAGTGGGCCAGCAATGCGGGCAAGGTGGAGAAATGCGCAGTAAGTGGGCAGTTAAATAATTAAAGCTTGTATATCAGCGGGAGTGCACTTTTTAAACTTGCCCTGTATCCGTGGCGACAGATGATCTCCAGCTTCCTGGATCAGCAAATCATCTTGTTTGTGGACACGGCCGACAGGCTTGCGTCGCTCGCCCGAGACGCCCTGGTACACGCGCGGCTGCCCAGCTTTGCTATCCCCTTTGCCATCGACGTCCTCACAACGGGCTCCTATCCA
>NC_084560.2:41732920-41910420 GCF_033978685.3 Nerophis lumbriciformis
CATTTGTATACTCTAGCCTTTAAATAGACCCCCCTTTTAGACCAGTTGATCTGCCGTTTCTTTTCTTTTCTCCTCTGCTCCCCTCTTCCTTGTGGAGGGGGTGGGGCACAGGTCCGGTGGCCATGGATGAAGTGCTGGCTGTCCAGAGTCGGGACCCGGGGTGGACCGCTCGCCTGTGCATCGGCTGGGAACATCTCTGCGCTGCTGACCCGTCTCCGCTCGGGATGGTGTCCTGCTGGCCCCACTATGGACTGGACTCTTACTATTATGTTGGATCCACTATGGACTGGACTCTCACAATATTATGTTAGACCCACTCGACATCCATTGCATTCGGTCTCTCTAGGGGGGTTTCTCATAGTCATTCACATCGACGTCCCACTGGGGTGAGTTTTTCCTTGCCCTTATGTGGGCTCTGTACCGAGGATGTCGTTGTGGCTTGTGCAGCCCTTTGAGACACTTGTGATTTAGGGCTATATAAATAAACATTGATTGATTGATTGATTGAAGCTTAATTTTATGGTTAGGAGGGGTCGACTGTCTTGTTCATGTGCATGATTAGCCTACTTCTTGTAATGAGTGAGAATTTGAGAAAAATCCTTCTATTTAGTTTGAATGAGTATACCATTGAATGCTAATTGTGGCATCTCTGCTCTTCCTCCTGCAGCAGCAGTCACAGTGGAGCTAATTACATCAAAGAGCAGTTTGTGTTGGCCACAAATATCTCTCTCTCTCTCATTTATTCATTTGTTCACCAGCGCAGTGACAAATGACACATGCCCGAGCATGCTTTGAATGCCGATGCAAAATGTGTGTGTGTGTGTGTGATACCTCATTGCTGTCGTCAACCAACTGCTTAGTCCTCAAATCCTTAACTGTGAATGCCTCCAGACTCCTTCTGTCTCTCGCTGCAGCTGGAGGTGCTCCACTCGCAGACCCTGATGCTCATCAGAGAGCGTTGGGGAGACCTGGTGCAGGAGGAGAAATACATGCCCGCAAAGTACCTCATCCTCACTGTCTGGAAGTAAGCCTTTAATTTAAGAGTAGGCATGAATGTGTGCATTTTACTGTGCAGGAGGGTCACCACTATGGCGTCACATTAGTGCCAAAAATCCGAGCGCATAAAAACTGTTATCGCGCGCTGATTCTCCACTTCGTGCGCGCGCGCGCAACACCATTTTGCGCGCGCGCGACGCCTTTCTGCGCGCTCTCTGTGTACTCCTGGCATCTCTCCTCGCGCTGTCATGTTTCTTTTTGGCACTTTGGGGGCGGGTATGCTTAGACGGCCCCTTCTTTCTGATTGGTCAGGCGAAAAATGCTGAAAAATGCTCAGAGCCAATCAGACGTATAGCAGGGCGGGTCATCGTCAATATGTATCAAGATTTACGGAGGAAGAAGTGGATAAAAAAAATGTTGCGCGCTGATGAAGGTTATTTCATACCACATAAACACAATACAGGGTAATACAAAATGTGACCCAAATAAATAATAAGACAACAAACACCATAATCACATCTTTCAGCCAGAACTGGTCCACCAGCAATAACATTATTAGGGCCCGCAATGGCCCATTGCAAAAGGACTCCCAAAGGGAGTCCTTATGCAATGGGACATAAGGACCTATTGTTATTGTAAGGTTTTATTTATTCTTTATTATTCTTCCGCACCCACAAGAAACTGTAATTTGACCCACTTAACATGCTTCAAAACTCACCATATTTTATCCACACATCAGGACCTGCGAAAATTGCCATTTAAAAAAAAAAACCGAACCCCAAAACTCAAAATTGCGCTCTAGCGCCCCCTAGGGAAAAAAAAACTAGACGGCCTGTAACTCCCACTAGGAAGGTCGTAGAGACATGAAACAAATACCTCTATGTAGGTCTGACTTAGACCTACATTTCATTAATGGTACATTCTCGGGCCAAAATCAACAGGAAGTTGGCAATTCCCCCTTTAAGACAAAAAAGTACTAAAAACAGTCACTTTTGCCTCTTTGAGCTGTAATTTGACCCCTTTAACACGCTTCAAAACTCACCGAACTGAACACACACATCAGGACTGGCAAATATTGCGATCTAATAAAAAAACCGAACCCCAAATTTAAAAATTGCGCTCTACAGCAATTTTTGAATTAAACGGAGAAAAAACTGCTCCTCGGAAGAAAAAAATGACTAAACTGCCTGTAACTCCCACTGGGAAGGTCGGAGAGACATGAAACAAAAACCTCTCCGTAGGTCTCACTTAGACCTACATTTCATAAAATGACAACCCCCAGCAAAAATCAACAGGAAGTTTGCTATTCCCCCTTCAAAACACATTTTTTGTAAAAACCGGTCACCTTCCTTCAAAAACGAACTCCTCTGAGCGCGTTTGTCGTTTCGCCTTCTAACTAACACAGGACAGAGATTGAACCCTTGTGAATACAACAACAGAAGCGCTTTTTTTATAACTGCTCCGGTTTTGATTTTATGAGCCTTCAAATAACCGCTACGCTGATGCTGCTGCGCTCCTGTTTTTGTAAGATGGCTGCTTAAAAGCAGGAAGCACCAACATGCCCACACAATGCAGACAAGGTAGGTACACTAGACAAAAGTCTTGGGACACTTCAGACTAAAAGTACACAAAAGTATTGGGACACTTAGGACTAGCACCTGCCAAATACGCGGGCCCGAACAACGCTGCTTGCAGCTTTAATTTTATATTTTCACTTCTTCTTGAACATTTGTTTTCTAATTTATGGAATTTCTTTTGATTCAGCCATAAAATTAATGAAATAATATTTGAATTTTGTTTTTAAAATGTTAAAAATAGCTTTTAATAATGTATTCTGAAACAGTTTAAAATAATCAGAGAACTGACTAACACTGACCCTACACAACTATGTTGCACAATTAAGTCTTTTTTTTTTTTTACAGCGAAAGAGGTAATTTCAACAGGTACAGGATCCTATGTCATATCTACATGTAATAAGATTTGTAACAAGGCAAACCGTTTGTAAATTGGTTGAAAATCGAGTAAGTTATGGTAATTTAATTAGTACATGTACCATTGACATCAATGTAATGATTGAGGCTAGATGTCCGAGGTAAGATGGCTACAACGTTGCTACACTGGAGAATGATTGGTCATATGAAAAATGCTCACAGCCAATCAGAAAGGAGGGGCCGTCTAAGCATACCCGCCCCCAAAGTGCCAAAAAGAAACATGACAGCGCGAGGAGAGATGCCAGGAGTACACAGAGAGCGCGCAAAAAGGCACCGCGCACGCACAGAAAGGCACCGCGCGCGCGCAAAAAGGCACCGCGCGCGCGCAAAAAGGCACCGCGCGCGCGCAAAAAGGCACCGCGCGCGCGCAAAAAGGCACCGCGCGCGCACGAAGTGGAGAATCAGCGTGCGATAACAGTTTTTATGCGCTCGGATTTTTGGCACTAATGTGACGCCATACACTACAAAATGTCAGGGGATTTCTGCATTTAAAAAAATAATAATTTGACTTCATTGACTAAATTAGGCTTAAAATCTATATTGCGATATAAATTACAGCCTCCTGCGATTACAATATGTATCACTATGTATTATTTGGTATAGAAATGATAATGCAGGGGTGTCAAACTAATTTTATCTCAGGGGCCGCATGGAGAAAAATCTGTGCACAAGCGGACCGGACTATTAAAATCATGGCATTAAAACTAAAAAATCAACTTCAGATTGTTTTCTTTGTCTTACTTTGGCCAAAAATAGAACAAACACATTCTGAGAATATTACAATAAAAATATATTTAAAAAAAAAGTTTAGATACATGAAGGAAAGAAGAAAGTGAATGAATGTTTATAACTGAATACATTTACATATGCATAAAAAATGTGTTTTCTTTTGTATGATTGTTTTTAAATTAATTAAGTAATGTTTATGACAAGCTTTTTCCAAAACACAATTTAGAATGTGTCTCAAGGCAAGTATGCTTACAGTCGTATCGAGATTTCCAATTAGCGAGCAATTTTATTAATTAGGGATGTGTAGATCGATTGGCCGCTGATGAGTTGCGGATCATTTTCCCGAAAATTGTTTTTGTTTTTGGTAAAGTTTACAAATTCAGAGAATAATTCCACACGCAGGAGGACTTTGAGGGCAAAAAAAGTAATTTTTTAAATGAGTTTTAGATATGTTTTTGTTTAGTTTGATCCAATATTGTATGTAATAAAACAGAATAAGTATCTGGTTTGAATAGTGTGTTGAACTTTCTATAGCATTCACCATAAATTAATTAAAAAATTAACAGTTGATACATGTGTATCATCTGTGTTGGTACCGACTAGGGATGTCCGATAATATCGGACTGCCGATATTATCCTCCGATTAATGCTTTAAAATGTAATATCGGAAATTATCGGTATCGGTTTCAAAATGATCGGTATCTGTTTGAAAAAGTTAAATTTACGACTTTTTAAAACGCCGCTGTGTACACGAACGTAGGGAGAAGTACAGAGCGCCAATAAACCTTGAAGGCACTGCCTTTGTGTGCAGGCCCAGTCACATAATATCTACGGCTTTTGACACACTCACAATTGAATGCCATGCATACTTGATCAACAGCCATACAGGTCACACTGAGGGTGGCCGTATAAACAACTTGAACACTGTTACAAATATGCGCCACACTGTGAACCCACACCAAACAAGAATGACCAACACATTTCGGGAGAACATCCGCACCGTAACACAACATAAACACAACAGAACAAATACCCAGAACCCCTTGCAGCACTAACTCTTCCGGGACGCTACAACCCTGCCCACCTCAACCTCCTAATTCTCTCTCAGGGAGAGCATGTCCCAAATTCCAAGCTGCTGTTTAGGCATGTTAAATAAAATAATGCACTTTGTGACTTTAATAATAAATATGGCTGTGCCATGTTGGCACTTTTTTCCATAACTTGAGTTGAAGTTGTTCTCTTATTTTGGAAAACCTTGTTACATTGTTTAATCCAGGGGTGCTCACACTTTTTCTGCAGGCGAGCTACTTTTCAATTGATCAAGTCGTGGGGATCTACCTCATTCATATATATAATTTACATTTACTTATTTATGAAATATATGTTTTTGTTAACAAGTTAAAGGTGTTTAATGATAATGCAAGCATGTTTAACACATATAGTTAATATTGTTAATACATTAAAGGTGTTTAATGATAATACAAGTATGTTTAATACATATAGTTAATATTGTTAACAAGTAAAAGGTGTTTAAAGATAATGCAAGCATGTTTAACACATATAGTTAATATTGTTAAAAAATTAAAGGTGTTTAATGATAATACAAGCATGTTTAATACATATGGTTAATATTGTTAACAAGTTAAAGGTGTTTAATGATAATACAAGCATGTTTAACACAGTTAATATTGTTAAAAAATTAAAGGTGTTTAATGATAATACAAGAATGTTTAATACATATAGTTAATATTGTTAATAAGTTAAAGGTGTTTAATGATAATACAAGCATGTTTAACACATAGTTAATATTGTTAAAAAATTAAAGGTGTTTAATGATAATACAAGAATGTTTAATACATATAGTTAATATTGTTAATAAGTTAAATGTGTTTAAAGATAATACAAGCATGTTTAACACATATAGTTAATATTGTTAATAAGTTAAAGGTGTTTAAAGATAATACAAGCATGTTTAACACATATAGTTATTATTGTTAATAAGTTAAAGGTGTTTAAAGATAATACAAGCATGTTTAACACATATAGATTCCTTTCTTTCATGAAGACAAGAATAAAAGTTGGTGTATTACCTGATTGTGATGACTTGCATTGATTGGAATCAGACAGTGGTGCTGATAAGGTCCGCATTTTCGAATGGAGGAGAAAAAAAGTCCTCCTTTCTGTCCAATACCACATGAAAGTGGTTGGTTTTTGGCATCTTATTTGTCCAGCTTCCGTACTCCTTTGTATACACTTTACAAGAAATACATTCTCGGCAAACTCCGTAGCTTGCTAGCTTGTGCACGCCAGCTTTCTGAGACTCCTATTTTGTTAGCGCAACTTTTTTTTGACGGTACGGCGCCAGTCTGTTGAAATAAAGTGTTTCTCGCCTTCCAGTCGGTAATTTTAATGAGCTGGCAGCAGCCAGCGTCTTCTCAGAAGACCCTCGAGTGCCGTGAATGTCAATCAAGTGACGAAAGTGACGTCACAGTGAAGATTTATGATCGCTCATTTTTAAGACTATTTTTTTAATGCCTGTTTGGTGATCGACTGACACACCCTCCGAGATCGACCGGTAGCTCGCGATCGACGTAATGAGCACCCCTGGTTTAATCCATCCAGCGGGGCATCACAACAAAATTAGGCATAATAATGTGTTAATTCCACAACTGTATATATCGGTATCGGTAATTAAGAGTTGGACAACATCGGGATATCGGCAAAAAAGCCATTATCGGACATCTCTAGTCCAGAGTATATAAAGTCACCAAAAACGAATGGACAATGAAGGTGAAGGCAAAAGAGTGACATCTCTAGTACCGACCAATCTCGCTTTTGGATAATGGGAATCTGCAACATCAAACCCTGATCGGACTGTTACTTTTATTTTGTGGCTGTAGAAATGAATGTTTTTGTTGTTGTTGTTTTTTTTTACAGTCAACAGGTCCTAGGCAGAAAAACGGGTACAGCCTCTGTGCATAAAGTCACCATCAAGATCGATGAATCAGATGGATCGAAGCCGCTGCAGATCTCCCATGAGCCCCCTCTCCCTGCGTGCGACTCCAAATTAATGGAGAGAGCAATGAAGGTATGTTGCATCACTTTTCTGTATGAGAAAAAGTAGAATTAATTCTGATTGGCTCCCTCTATCTTTAGATCGACCACCTGTCTGTGGAAAAGCTTTTGATTGACAGCGTTCACGCCCGTTCCAACCAGAAGTTACAGGAATTAAAGGCCATTCTGAAGGGAAACAATCCCAGCGACAGCTGTATGTATTCACTCTGGTTTCTTATCATAAAGACAGCAAGGCAAACCTCACAAAGGTTGTTGCACGTGGGAGTTACCACCTGGTAGTAAAGTCCAGTTTGCTATGGTTTAGAATCGTGAATCATTCATGTGTTTGCAAAATTGGGTGTGAAGCAGGAATGACGACAGTCTCTTTCACGCAGTAATCTTGCAAAATTACTACACTAGTGTCATAAGCATTGATTCGGCACTTACGGTACTCGCTTGTGCTTTTTACACAGACCCAAGCTTACAAATCTTACAACCAGGCAATAAAATGCACAACATATAAAATACCTGTCGGACAGCGACAAGGGCTTTCATCACAACAGGGCGAGAGTGTCGATATTATCACACAGAAAGATGACATCCAACCTTGCCGGCGCAGCTCCATTTGTAGTGTTCCAGTTAGAGATGCGCGGATAGGCAATTATTTCATCCGCAACCGCATCACAAAAGTCGTCAACCATCCGCCATCCACCCGATCTAACATTTAATCAAAACCGCACCCGCCCGTTGTTATATATCTAATATAGACGATGCAAGGCATTAGCAGAGGTGGGTAGAGTAGCCAGAAATTGTACTCAAGTAAGAGTACTGTTACTTTAGAGATTTATTACGCAATTAAAAGTAATGAGTAGTCACCCAAATATTTACTTGAGTAAAAGTAAAAAGTATGTTGTGAAAAAACTACTCAAGTACTGAGTAACTGATGAGTAACATACACACACACATATCATATATATATATATATATATATATATATATATATATATATATATATATATATATACATATATACACATACATTGATATATACAGTATATCATTTATATTTATTTATTTTGCCGTTTTTGTTTACATGTTAAAGGTGTTTTAATGAATATACATGCATGTTTAACACATATAGATTCCTTTCTTTCATGTTGACAAGAATATAAGTTGGTGTATTACCTGATTCTGATGACTTGCATTGATTGTAATCAGACAGCAGTGCTTAACGTCCACGTTTTCAAATGCAGGAGAAAAAAAGTTCCTCCTTTCTGTCTAATACCACATGAAAGTGGTTGGTTTTTGGTATCTTATTTGTCCAGCTTCCATATTCGTTTTCACACACTTTACAAGAAATACATTGGCGGCAAATTCCGTAGCTTGCTAGCTTGTTTGCGCTGGCTTTCGGAGACTCTTATTTTGAAAGCGCAGGCGCGATGGAGCGGCACTTTTATTGTGAAGACAGGAACTGTGCAGTCAGTCTTTAGGCTTGTGACGGGATGTACGGTTGAAATAAAAAAGTGTCTTTTTTCCTTCACACTTTTGATTGATTGATTGAAACTTGTATTAGTAGATTGCACAGTACAGTACATATTCCGTACAATTGACCACTAAATGGTAACACCCCAATAAGTTTTTCAACTTGTTTAAGTCAGGTCATGTGACCGCCTGGCTCTGTTTGATTGGTCTAACGTCACCAGTGACTGCATCTGATTGGTGGAACGGAGTCAAACGTCACTAGTGACTGCATTTTATTGGTGGAACGGAGTGAAACGTCACCAGTAACGCAGACACGTTAAAGGTCTGTCTGACAGACCAAAACAAACAAAGCGTGCATTAACAGATCGATAAAAATTAGTAGCGAGTAGCGAGCTGAATGTAGATAAAAGTAGCGGAGTAAAAGTAGCGTTTCTTCTCTATAAATATACTCAAGTAAAAGTAAAAGTAAGTTGCATTAAAACTACTCTTAGAAGTACAATTTATCCCAAAAGTTACTCAAGTAGATGTAACGGAGTAAATGTAGCGCGTTACTACCCACCTCTGGGCATTAGTGAGGTTATAAAGCTTTTGCCTGTTAAAGAAAGGAGACTGATCCAATTCAGCAGAGACATTCAATGCGTGCCACACTGTCACGGCCCAGACGCACACCATTGCGCAATCATCTGGGAGCCGCGCTGAGCGCACCTCCAAGCGCATGGAGGTGCGATGTCCCTCGCACCCGCGGCGGCTCCACCCGGGCTCGCGCCCGAGGCTTCAGCGCGCACCGCGGCGGCCATCCTAATCCTACTCGTCGCGGCCTAGCCCTCGCGGCTCTCGCTGCCGGCGACGGCCGGGTATGGGCCCGACGCTCCAGCGCCATCCATTTTCAGGGCTAGTTGATTCGGCAGGTGGGTTGTTACACACTCCTTAGCGGGTTCCGACTTCCATGGCCACCGTCCTGCTGTCTATATCAACCAACACCTTTTCTGGGGTCTGATGAGCGTCGGCATCGGGCGCCTTAACCCGGCGTTCGGTTCACCCCGCAGTGCCAGTTCTGCTTACCAAAAGTGGCCCACTCGGCTCACCAGGGTGAGCCCCACCCCTTTCGTGAGCGCACTGCGCGCGGAGTGACCCCTGTTACGCGCCCCCGGCAACGGGGGTGGCGGGCAGGTAAGCTGCGCGGGCGGAGCGCGCGGAGTGACCCCTGTTACGAGCCCCCGGCCACGGGGGTGGCGGGCAGGTAAGCTGCTTACCTGCTGCGCGTGACGCCGGCCGCGGCGAAGGCGGACGAGGCGGGGTGTCGGCGCGGTGGTGACCCTGGACGTGCGTCGGGCCCTTCTCGCGGATCACCTCAGCTACGGCTCCCGGTGGGGCCCTCTCGGGGGAAGGGGCCTCGGTCCCGGACCCCGGCGAGGCGTCCCTTCTCCGCTCCGTAAAAGTGTCCATCTCTTTTTGTTTTCTTCTTCTGTTGTGGCATATGCTGCAGGTGCCTGCTCGTTTTTCGTATGTGGGTAACAACATTTAACTATGTATATATATTTCCGAATTGGTTTAACTGCCTCCCGCCTGAATCTATTTAAAATCTCTTTTTTTTTTTATTTCAACCGCCCGACCCGACCCGCGGATAAAATCTTTTTTTTTTTTTATTTCAACCGCCCGACCCGCGGATAATCCGCGGACTCCGCGGTTGTGTCCGCAAACCGCGCATCTCTAGTTCCAGTGTTCTGGTGAGACGTGACCCCTATAGGAATTCATGTATTTCCTGCATCTGCGCATACATAAGATTCCAAGGAATGCGCAAATGTGATTGCGCATATCCCTAAATCAGTGGTGTCCAAAGTACGGCCCGCGGGCATCTTCAATTTGGCCTGTGAGATGTCATGAAGTAATAAATAAGGGATCTGGCCTGTGTGGGGTGTTGTCACATTAATTTATTTATCTGACAATCTGATTGCTGCAAATTCCCTGCCATCTTGTGAACAACGTGAGTAAATTAGGTAATGACCATGAATTGCGCGCTGAAGTGACTTATATGACCTTCCCTAGTCATGTGGCAAAAAGAACATGTAGTCAAAACAAAAAGCCAACATATATGGTCACACATAACACAATCTGCTCACTGATTTTTGTGGATATTCTAAAACAAAGGTCCAAGCACCATACAAAAAATATTTTTTTAGAATTTGAATTCATTACAATGCTTGATGCAAAAAATGCAAAACACTCTCTCTACACAAACGCGCATTTTAGCTGCTTGATATTTCTGAATGATTTTACAACTTTAAGGAGGTCATCAAGGAACTAAACAAGGTAGAGGTTGAACTTTCACATACTCTTACGGTCCAATATCCATTACATTAATATAATATGTACATGTATGTTTACATATACGTATATATTAGAGATGCGCGGATAGGCAATTATTTCATCCGCAACCGCATCAGAAAGTTGTCAACCATCCGCAATCCACCCGATCTAACATTTGATCAGAACCGCATCCTCCCGCACCCGCCCGTTGTTATATATCTAATATAGACGATGCAAGGCATTAGTGAGGTTATAAAGCTTTTGCCTGTTAAAGAAAGGAGACTGATCCAATGCAGCACAGACATTCGCGTGCCACGCTGTCACGACCCAGACGCACACCAGTGCGCAATCATATGGGAGCCGCGCTGAGCGCACCTCCAAGCGCATCTCGCTGCCGGCGACGGCCGGGTATATGGGCCCGACGCTCCAGCGCCATCCATTTTCAGGGCTAGTTGATTCGGCAGGTGGGTTGTTACACACTCCTTAGCGGGTTACAACTTCCATGGCCACCGTCCTAGCTGCTGTCTATATCAACCAGGGTGAGCCCCACCCCTTTTGTGAGCGCACTGCACGCGGAGTGACCCCTGTTACGCGCCCCCGGCAACAGGGGTGGCGGGCAGGTAAGCTGCGCGGGCGGAGCGCGCGGAGTGACCCTTGTTACGAGCCCCCGGCCACGGGGGTGGCGGGCAGGTAAGCTGCTTACCTGCTGCGCATGACGCCGGCCGCGGCGAAGGCGGACGAGGCGGGGTGTCGGTGCGGTGGGCGCGGTGGTGACCCTGGACGTGCGTCGGGCCCTTCTCGCGGATCGCCTCAGCTACGGCTCCCGGTGGGGCCCTCTCGGGGGAAGGGGCCTCGGTCCCGGACCCCGGCGAGGCGTCCCTTCTCTGCTCCGTAAAAGTGTCCATCTCTTTTTTTTTTTTTCTTCTGTTGTGGCATATGCTGCAGGTGCCTGCTCGTTTTTCGTATGTGGGTAACAACATTTAACTACGTATGTATATATATTTCCGAATTGGTTTAACTGCCACCCGCCTGAATCTATTTAAAATCTAATTTTTTTCTATTTCAACCGCCCGACCCGACCCGCGGATAAAATCAAATTTTTTTTAATTTCATCCGCCCGATCCACGGATAATCCGCGGACTCCGCGGTTGTGCCCGCAAACCGCGCATCTCTAGTATATATATATATATATATATTTTTTTTTTTAATTTTATTTCATTTTTAAAAAATGAATTAATTTTTTTTTTTTTAACTGTCCGGTTTGCTTGTTTTTTTTCATTTGATCAATTATCGCTTTCCGCTGGTGTTTTGTTTTGTTTATATTTGTTTGTTATTTGTTATATTTCACTGAAATGCGCAAAGTGGGTTTTATTCGATTACTCGAACCAACTAAACGATAGATAATTCGATTACTAAAATAATTGATAGCTACAGCCCTAAACGATACCCATTGCTACATATTACTGTCTATAACTCAACTGACGGGTGCCAAAAAGGGGTTGCGCAACTTTTAATAATAGCTTCTAACCGGACGAGATGGTGTTAGCATTGACTGGAATAATGGCGGCTTTAGAGGAAATGCCATACTGTTTCACTCCAACGCTGAAGGTGCAGCTCCATTTGCTGGTTTGACTACTTTTTATTATACCAATGCAAGTGCACTGTAACGGTGCAATGTGGGCTGGGAAAATCATAAATGAGTCTTTATTCGAACTCTCGACGATATTTAAGAAGATTTTGCTGCACACCCGTCCTATCGCTGCACAAAGTGTCACAGGAAACAGTCGAAAGCTGTCTTATTTAGCTTTTTTTTGATTGATTGAAACTTTTATTAGTAGATTGCACAGTTCAGTACATATTCCGTACAATTGACCACTAAATGGTAACACCCGAATAAGTTTTTCAACTTAGTCAGGGTCCACGTAATCAATTCATGGTACAAATATATACTATCATTATAATACAGTCATCACACAAGTTAATCATCAGAGTATATACATTGAATTATTTACATTATTTACAATTCGGGATGTGGGATGTGGAGGGTTTGGTTGATATCAGCACTTCAGTCATCAACAATTGCATCATCAGAGAAATGGACATTGAAACAGTGTAGGTCTGACTTGGTAGGATATGTACAGCGAGCAGAGAACATAGTGAGTTCAGATAGCATAAGAACAATTATATACCGTATTTTTCGGACTATAAGTTGCAGTTTTTATCATAGTTTGGCCGGGGGTTTGACTTATACTCAGGAGCGACTTATGTGTGAAATTATTAACACATTAGCGTAAAATATCAAATAATATTATTTATCTCATTCATGTAAGAGACTAGACCAGGGGTCGGCAACCTTTACCAGTCAAAGAGCCATTTTGACCCGTTTCACAAATTAACGAATACAATGGGAGCCACAAAAATCTTTTGAAATTTAAAATGAAATAACACTGCATACAAAGTTTTTTTTTGCTTTGTGCTATGTATAAACCAAGGGTCTCAGACACCCAGCCCACACCTTAATATGAAAATTGAATGTTAGTGCGGCCCGCGAGATTTACATGAATGGCGCTTGACAGCGTCATGCTTGTCAACCCTCCCGGTTTTTCCGGCAGACTACGAATTTCAAGGCGACTGTTCTCTCGAACGTGCCGTGATGGTACAACTACAACTACAACCGGCGTGCCGGCCCAGCCACACGTTGTATGGGGCTTCTGCTTGCCCGCGTAAGTGACAGCAAGGCATAGTTGGTCAACAACCACACATGTTACACTGACGGTGGCGGTATAAAAAACTTTAACACTCTTACTAATTATGCGTCACACTGTGAACCCACATCAAACAAGAATGACGAACACATTTCAGGAGAACATCTGCACCGTAACACAACATAAACACAACAGAACAAATACCCAGAATCCCATGCAGCCCTAACTCTTCCGGGCTACATTATACACCCCCGCTACCAAACCCCGCCCACCTCAACCGACGCACAGGGGGGGGGGGGGGTTGGGGGGAGCAGGGGTGTATAATGTAGCCTGGAAGAGTCAGGGCTGCATGGGATTCTGGGTATTTGTTCTGTTGTGTTAAGGTGCAGATGTTCTCCCGAAATGTGTTTGTCATTCTTGTTTGGTTTTGGTTCAAAGTGTGGCGCATATTTGTAACAGTGTTAAAGTTGTTTTATATGGCCACCGTCAGTGTAACCTGTGTGGCTGTTGACCAAGTATGCATTGCTGTCACTTATGTGTGCAAGCAGAAGATGCATATAACAAGAGGTTGGGCTGGCACGCTGTTTATACAGATTGTAGAGGGTGCTAAATGCTGTACCATTATGGCACACCTTTATTATTATTGTTAGGGTGAAAATTGGAGAATATTAATCCCGGGAGTTTTCTGCGAGAGGCACTGAAATCCGGAGGTCTCCCGGGAAAATCGGGGGGGGGTCGGCAAGTATGCAGCTGAGCTGCATCAGAGTGATCAAAGAGCCGCATGCGGCTCCGAAGCCGCGGGTTGCCGACCCCTGGACTAGACGTATAAGATTTCATGGGATTTAGCGATTAGGAGTGACAGATTGTTTGGTCAACGTTATAGTTATTTGAATGACTCTTACCATAATATGTTACGTTAACATACCAGGCATGTTCTCAGTTGGTTATTTATGCCTCATATAACGTACCAGCCTGTTGTTCACTATTCTTTATTATTATTTTAAATTGCCTTTCAAATGTCTATTCAAATGTCTATTCTTGGTGTTGGGTTTTATCAAATAAATTTCCCCAAAAAATACGATTTATACTCCAGTATATGTTTTTTTCCTTCTTTATTATGCATTTTCGGCCGGTGCGACTTATACTCCGGAGCGACTTATACTCCGAAAAATGCGGTACATTAGAAATACATTTGATTATTTGCATTTGGTTATTTACAATCCGGGGAGGTGGGATGTGGAAGGGGGAGGGTGTTAGTCAAGGGTTGAAGTTGCCTGGAGGTGTTGTTTTAGTGCGGTTTTGAAGGAGAATACCGCCTCTCTGGTTGGTAACTCAACTGAAGGGTGCCAAAAAGTGGAAAAAAGTTGTAAACCGCTCATCACGCGTTAAGGCTGAAACGACGCGTCGACGTAGTCGACGTCATCGGTTACGTAAATACGTCGACGCCGTTTTTGTGCGTCGGCGCGTCGCATATTTACGTCACACTACTGTCATGGCGGAGCGCAAAGCAGACGATGCGAGCGAGGGGAAAAAAGCACGCCAAAAGTCGTCAAAAGTGTGGGAGTATTTCAATAAACGGCCTAATAATGTTGTTGTATGCACACTGTGTCGAGCGGAAATGGCCTATCATAGCAGCACAACGGCTATGAACGAACATTTGAAAAGAAAACCCCCGACAGCGTTCTTGCCATCACCATCAACAAGTCATTCGTCCGCGTGCGTATACGTTGTCATTATTACACAAAAACATGAATGTGTCATTTGTATCTGCGTTGTAAATTCATAAACTAAAGCACCGTTTGCTCTGAGAGGCGCGTTTGGCGTGCCTGTTCAGTGTTTACAAAGACGCGCTCCTCTTTAACGCTGTGGAGAGGCGGCGGCGGCGAGCGAGCGGCGAGGCGGGGCGCGCCGGGAGCGACGCCGCAAGAGACAGGGGACGACGAGCGAGCGAGGAAGAGGAGCTGAAAAGCGAGGAAAGAAAGAGAAAAGAGTTGGAAGAGAAAAGACTTTGTGTAAAATTAAAAGATTGTAAACCTGGCAAAGCCGTCTGGCGTTCAGTCTGTCGGTCCTGAAAGAACCCCACGGCACAAGACGTGTCACAAACGCTAACGTTAATTAGTTGTGCAAATACCTTTTACAACATTAACAGTTACATATACTATGTACAAACCAACAATTAACTTTCACTTTAATCATACTATCATTGTTGTGTTATTAAGCAAAATAAGCAATACTTTTACTTTTGTTGAAATGTTTACACTGTACACTTTTTTGTATTGGATGTTTAGCTTTTTTTTTGCACATTTTAGCAAATAAGCAATACTTTTACTTTTTAAATGCTTATACTATTCCAGAATATTAAGATTTGCACTGGATGTTTACTTTTATATTTGCACATTAAAAAGCAAATAAGCTACCGGTACTTTTAATTTTGTTAAATGTTAAAAGTTTTAAATGTTTACATTGTTACAGAATATTTTGTCATGTTGTTGTCAATGTTGACTGAGTGGCCATACTTTTTTTTTTGTAAATAAAAGCCATGCCTTTTGAAAAAACTGGCCTACATTTATTTTTTCCTCTTCATTTTAAATAAATAAAATAATCGGTAAAAGGAAAAATAATCTATAGATTAATCGAAAAAATTATCTATAGATTAACCGATTAATCGAAAAAATAATCTATAGATTAATCGATAGAAAAATAATCGTTAGCTGCAGCCCTATCACGCGTACATCGATAAATTACCGTATTTTTCGGAGTATAAGTCGCACCTGCCGAAAATGCA
Organism: Nerophis lumbriciformis; assembly: GCF_033978685.3. Taxonomy (NCBI): domain Eukaryota; kingdom Metazoa; phylum Chordata; class Actinopteri; order Syngnathiformes; family Syngnathidae; genus Nerophis; species Nerophis lumbriciformis. The sequence continues at coordinate 41,748,970 of NC_084560.2, forward strand.
TAATAAAGAAGGAAAAAAACATATATAAGTTGCACTGGAGCCCGGCCAAACGATGAAAAAAAACTGCAACTTATAGTCTGAAAAATACGGTAAACAGCAAATTTATGTTCTTGACATTTGCACGATGGGAAGATAACTTCTCCTGTCTCTCAACTTCAGCATTCATCGAAACCGCTCTACCCACACTCGTCATTCCCATACTGGAGCCGTGCGGTCGCTCCGAGTGCCTACATATATTCGTCGACCTCCATTCGGGCATGCTGCAGCCCATGCTGTACGGATTAGGTGAGTGGACACCGCCCAGATGAGTTTTCACGTAGGCTTCTATCGTTGTAAAATTCCTCTCACTGTAGATCAGTCGATGCTGGACGACATCGAGAAGACGGTCAACGACGACATGAAGCGCATCGTGTCGTGGCTTCAACAACTCAAGTGAGTAACGGCCTACGCGGAGGAGTGCAAAGGAGCAGCAGCACCACAGTGATGGAGTGTGAGTCTGACGCCTCGTTCGAGCTCGTGGAAATTGACTTGGTGTCCTTTTCGTGGACAGATTCTGGTTGGGCGAGCAGCGCTGCCGACAGTCGGTGAAGCACCTTCCCACCGTGTGCACTGACATCCTCCACCTGTCCAACACGGCCACACACCCCGTGGGCAACTTGTCCAAACACAAACTCTTCATCAAGCTCACGCGACTCCCGCAGTATTACATTGTGAGTTCATGGGCAAAGTCGAGGGCTCGTGTCTTTATTTACGTCGTCCCCTCATTGTGGCTTTAGGTGGTGGAAATGCTCGACGAGCCAAGCAACCCGGCGGCGTTGCAGTACAAGTACTCCTTCCTGATTGTTACACAGCTGGAAGGCGACGACGGGCCCATGTGTGCGCAGCTCTTGCAGCATTTCAAGCCCAACCTGGAACACCTCGTTCAGGACACCACGTCGACGCGAGGACACCGGACTGTGTCCAAGAGAAAAGTCAGTAGCCGTTTTTTCTACAAGATAACTACCGTATTTTTCGCAGTATAAGTCGCACCGGCCGAAAATGCATAATAAAGAAGGAAAAAAACATATATAAGTCGCACTGGAGTATAAGTCGCATTTTTGGGGGACATTTATTTGATAAAAACCAACAGCAAGAATAGACATTTGAAAGGCAATTTAAAATAAATAAAGAATAGTGAACAACAGGCTGAATAAGTGTACGTTATATGACGCATAAATAACCAACTGGTATGTTAACGTAACATATTATGGTAAGAGTCATTCAAATACCGTATTTTCCGCACCATAAGGCGCCCTGGGTTATAAGCCGCGCCTTCAATGAACGGCATATTTCAAAACTTTGTCCACCTATAAGCCGCCCCGTGTTGTAAGCCGCATCTAACTGCGCTAAAGGAATGTCAAAAAAACAGTCAAAAAGGTCAGTCAAACTTTAATAATATATTAAAACCAGCGTTATGTGGGCGCGCATGGAATCGTATATCAACATGGACGGAGCTGCGTGAAAAAAGCCACCCGGCCTCTTCGCGTAAACTTAAACTTACCTTAACCACTCGCTCATCTTTTCTTCATCCATCCCTTCGAGTTAGCTTTTATGATGACGCCGGCTGGAAAGGTCTCTTTTGGCAAGGTCTTCCTTTTGAATATCACCATGGGTGGAAGTTTCTGGCCATTAGCATGGCAAGCTAGAACCACAGTGAAGGATGACTTCTCATTCCCTGTGGTGCGAATATTCACCGTACGTGCTCCCGTTGTATCCACAGTGCGGTTCACAGGAATATCAAAAGTCAGTGGAACCTCGTCCATGTTGATAATGTTCTCTGGCCGGATCTTTTTTTCAGCTATCTTGTTTTTACAATATGCACGGAAAGTAGCCAGCTTTTCTTGAAAGTCTTTAGGCAGTTGCTGTGAAATAGTAATCCGTGTGCGAATGGAGAGATTGCGTCTTTTCATGAACCGGATCCCTGTCGCTTAGTAGGAGCCATTTTGTGGTCTTTACAGATGTAAACACACAAAGGAAATGAAACGTACGGTAATATCCGCGCGCTTTTTCTTCTTCTACGCGGGCGGGTGGTTGCTTACAGTAGAAGAAGAAGCGCTTCCTGTTCTATGGGGGCGGGTGCTTACCTTGGCGGTTGCTTGCATAGAAGAAGAAGCACTTCCTCTTCTAGGGGAAAAAAAGATGGCGGCTGTTTATCGTAGTTGCGAGACCGAAACTTTATGAAAATGAATCTTAATATTAATCCATATATAAAGCGCACCGGGTTATAAGCCGCACTGTCAGCTTTTGAGTAAATTTGTGGTTTTTAGGTGCGGCTAATAGTGCGGAAAATACGGTAACTATAACATATAGAACATGCTATACGTTTACCAAACAATCTGTCACTCCTAATCGCTAAATCCCATGAAATCTTATACGTCTAGTCCAGGGGTCGGCAACCCGCGGCTCTAGAGCCGCATGCCGCTCTTTAGCGCCGCCCTAGTGGCTCTCTGGAGCTTTTTCAGAAATGTATGAAAAATGGAAAAAGATGAGGGGAAAACAATCTATTTTTTGTTTTAATATGGTTTCTGTAGGAGGACAAACATGACACAAACCTCCCTAATTGTTATAAAGCACACTGTTTATATTAAACATGCTTCACTGATTCGAGTATTTGGCGAGCGCCGTTTTGTCCTACTAATTTTGGCGGTCCTTGAACTCACCGTAGTTTGTTTACATGTATAACTTTCTAGGACGTGTTTTATGCCACTTCTTTTTCTGTCACATTTTGTCCACCAAACTTTTAAGGTTGTGCATGAAAGGTGAGTTTTGTTGATGTTATTGACTTGTTGGAGTGCTAATCAGACATATTTGGTCACTGCATGACTGCAAGCTAATCGATGCTAACATGCTATTTAGGCTAGCTATATGTACATATTGCATCATATTGCCTCATTAGTAGCTATATTTGAGGTCATTTAGTAATTTTTTGCGGCTCCAGACAGATTTTTTTTTGTATTTTTGGTCCAATATGGCTCTTTCAACATTTTGGGTTACCGACCCCTGGACTAGTCTCTTACGTGAATGAGATAAATAATATTATTTGATATTTTACGCTAATGTGTTAATAATTTCACACATAAGTCGCTCCTGAGTATAAGTCGCACCCCCGGCGAAACTACGAAAAAAAAATGCGACTTATAGTCCGAAAAATACGGTATGTATTCCTCACGCACTGATTGACTGAAAGAGCGCGCAATTGCCTCTGTCACATTATTGATGGGAAAATGCATTTTTAGACAGTATGACACCGAGAGTAACAAGCGCTAGAAAATGGATTAGAAAGGACAGATTAAAAAATGTGTATATATATATAATTAAAAGAAAAATTTATATATATATATATATATATATATATATATATTTCTTTTTCTTTTTCTTTATTTTTTTCAACTTGGGACTTCCCGCGGGCCGAATCCAGCCCGTGCGCTGAAGTTGGCACCCCTGGTTTAAAGGGGAACATTATCACAATTTCAGAAGGGTTAAAACCATTAAAAATCAGTTCCCAGTGGCTTATTTTATTTTTTGAATTTTTCTTTCAAAATTTTACCCATCACGCAATATCCCTAAAAAAAGCTTCAAAGTGCCTGATTTTAACCATCGTTATATACACCCGTCCATTTTCCTGTGACGTCACATAGTGAAGCCAATACAAACATGGCACATAGAACAGCAAGCTATAGCGACATTAGCTCGGATTCAGACTCGGATTTCAGCGGCTTAAGCGATTCAACAGATTACGCATGTATTGAAACGGATGGTTGTAGTGTGGAGGCAGGTAGCGAAAACGAAATTGAAGAAGAAACTGAAGCTATTGAGCCATATCGGTTTGAACCGTATGCAAGCGAAACCGACAAAAACGACACGACAGCCAGCGACACGGGAGAAAGCGAGGACGAATTCGGCGATCGCCTTCTAACCAACGATTGGTATGTGTTTGTTTGGCATTAAAGGAAACTAACAACTATGAACTAGGTTTACAGCATATGAAATACATTTGGCAACAACATGCACTTTGAGAGTGCAGACAGCCCAATTCATGTTTTTAAGCTAAATTATTGGTAAACACAGTTTATGTATGATAATTTACGTGAAACCGCGAGTAATGAATAAAGTTTTCATCAATTAATATATTCTGTAGACATACCCTCATCCGCTCTCTTTTCCTGAAAGCTGATCTGTCCAGTTTTGGAGTTGATGTCAGCATCTGCTTTGAGTGTCGCAGGATATCCACACATTCTTGCCATCTCTTTCGTAGCATAGCTTTCGTCGGTAAAGTGTGCGGAACAAACGACTGACCATTTCGTCGGCTTTCCCCACAGCCTCGTATTTTGAACAAATTTCGTCCAATTTCTTGCCACTTTCGCATCTTTGGGCCACTGGTGCAACTTGAATCCGTCCCTGTTCGTGTTGTTACACCCTCCGACAACACACCGACGTCATCGCTCCGAGAGCGAATAATAGAAAGGCGTTTAATTCGCCAAAATTCACCCATTTAGAGTTCGGAAATCGGTTAAAAGAATATATGGTCTTTTTTCTGCAACATCAAGGTATATATTGACGCTTACATAGGTCTGCTGATAATGTTCCCCTTTAACCATTTTGTTGTCCATTGTAAACGAGCAGTGAATTAAATCATATACTTACAATTCATTCTGGCCCTCTGATACTTTGACATGAGAAGCATATTCTTACCCTTTTTGGGGGGGTACACATTTAAATCCATCCAGGTTAAAAAAGGGTTCGCTGGCTGTGATTTAGTGTAAGATGGAAAAATAAATTGTTGCTTTCTTTCAGACCACAGGAATTCTTCTGCAAACGAGTTTCACCGGTTCATGCGCTGCCTAATTAAAGCATCACTAGGATCTTGACTTCCTAGGAAAACAATATTTTTTATTGTGTTGTTGAGTTTGATTATGTGTATAATTATATCTGTATGTCTAGATGACTGGGGAGCAGACCGAATTGGAGCCAAAGAAGCCTAAACGCTCAGGGGAGATGAGTGCCTTCAACAAGGAGCTGGCGCACCTGGTGGCCATGTGTGACACCAATATGCCTTTTGTTGGCCTCAGAACCGAGGTGAGTCGAGTCATCATGACTTGACAGCTGGGATGGCTCCTTCATTCCATTTGGGCTCGTCACGTCGGAAATTAAAGAGGAACAGCACTTTTTTTGAAATGTTGCCTATTAAATTAAAGATTAAAATAAGTTAAATTACCACTGATTGTCACACACACACTCGGTGTGGTGAAATTATTGTCTGTATTTGACCCATCACCCTTGATCACCCCCTGGGAGGTGAGGGGAGCAGTGAGCAGCATCGCTGGCCACGCCCGGGAATCATTTTTGGTGATTTAACCCCCAATTCCAACCCTTGATACTGAGTAGGGAGGTAATGGGTCCCATTTTTATAGTCTTTGGTATGACTCGGCCGGGGTTTGAACTCACAACCTACCGATCTCAGGGCGGACACCACACCACTAGGCCACTGAGTAGGTTATCATTCACAATCTCTATGTAAGACAAGAACACATATATTTTTCTTTTTTTATGCATTCTAATTCGTAAAATATGGCTTATACGAGGTGGCTAACAATGCAGTAGAGATGCGCGGTTTGCGGACACAACCGCGGAGTCCGCGGATTATCCGCGGGTCGGGCGGTTGAAAAAAAAAAAAAAAAGATTTTATCGTCGGGTCGGGCGGTTGAAATAAAAAAAAAATTGATTTTAAATAGATTCAGGCGGGTGGGAGTTAAACCAATTCGGAAATATATATACATAGTTAAATGTTGTTACCCACATACGAAAAACGAGCAGGCACCTGCAGCATATGCCACAACAGAAGAAGAAAAAGAAAAAGAGATGGCAACGCCGGCAGCAAACGTGGTACGCGACAAACTAAAAAAGGGAATACTAAAGACCAGGGGAAAAAAAGGCCAGAAAAGTTCAGCGTGGACTCGTTTTTATGAGGTTGTAAATCAGGATGATAGTAATGCTGGCTACGTGATTTGCAAGAGCTGCGACGCTGTTTATGTCTACGACAGTCACAAAACCGGGACATCTAACATGGTGCATCACATTTGTGCAAAACCCCGAACCTCCACAAACACCCTGAGCATGAGCAGTTTCGTCCGCCGTGATCCCAGAAGAGTGCCACAGGATGTTAAAACAAGATAGAACGCAGCTGCCTGCAGCAGTTTGAGTGGCGCGAGCGCTCTTGGAGGTGCGCTTAGCGCGGCCATCAGATGATTGCGCACTGGTGTGCGTCTGGGCCGTGACAGCGTGGCACGCATTGAATGTCTCTGCTGCATTGGATCAGTCTCCTTTCTTTAACAGGCAAAAGCTTTATAACCTCACTAATGCCTTGCATCGTCTATATTAGATATATAACAACGGGCGGGTGCGGTTTTGATTAAATGTTAGTTCGGGTGGATGGCGGATGGTTGACGACTTTTGTGATGCGGTTGCGGATGAAATAATTGCCTATCCGCGCATCTCTACAATGCAGCTGATGGAAGTACTTTATGGCACCCATAAAGCTCTCTAAAAAACATCCATAAACCGCCAACAATACTCCATTTACATCGTCCATCCATCCAATTTTCTACCGCTTGTCCCGTTCGGGGTCGCGGGGGTGCTGGAGCCTATCTCAGCTGCATTCGGGCGGAAGGCGGTGTACACCCTGGACAAGTTGCCACCTAATCGCAGCCATTTTACATCGTGTGACCTGAATGTTAACCAAGTATTAGCGATATTGTTATTACAAGCACTAACGCAGACAACCTATTTTTAGTAGCACCGTAATCACAGAGCTTACGTTGCTATACTGGCATATTGAGCTGGTGAATGTTAATTTTAAATTATAAATCATGCCTCTCACCTGGACAGTAGAAAATTGTGGCCATAACCAGAAAAGTTAGTCAACTTTGACATTCAACTTATACCCGGAGATGGCGGTAAAGACAGGAAAAATGTTTGTTTTGGCCTAGGGGTGTAACGGTACGTGTATTTGTATTGAACCGTTTCGGTTCGGAGGTGTACCGAACGAGTTTCCACACGGACATATTAAGTAGCGTAACGCACGTTGTGTAAACAATGCACACCGAGGCACAACACACGGCATGCTAGCAGCTAACGGGCTAGGATAGACTGTCCTCTTTTCACCAGACATGTCCTCTTTTGCGGAGCTGTCAGGGCGGAGTTTCTTAAATGCCTCAAATGTCCGGCATTTTGAGTTAGGGTTGCGTGTATTTTCAATGTACGTTCAGGGTTAAGAAGGGGTTAAAAACATAACAAATTGTGCGCGCAGCAGTGTTTCACTAAAACTGGATCCATTTAACACAGAGCTTGTAAAACTTGTAGCTCTTCCTCTGTTGAGTATTAAACTCTGCGACTGGTTTTTTCGGATATTGACCACGTTGGGGTTCCGGTCAGAGAACACACAGTCATCATTTGGACTCTTCCAACTTTAATGGTGCATATTGGTTTAGGTTCATTTATTTAGTTAGTATCTGTAAATCAGAAGCAAACACCCATCAACATTTATGTCATTTAACTAAACAACAATATAAATATATGCTCAAAGTAAAATACTAGAGACATAATATATTGCATTTCTACAATGGCATGTGAGCTAGCCACATTAGCAGCAACAATGCTATCCTTAACAGGGAGATGTTAGCTCCTAGCATTCTGACAACACAGCACCAATAATACTCATAAAACACCACTAAATGTTACACAAACACAGTGATGTCTATTAATAAACTAAATGAGTCTTCTATAATAATCAACATACTCACATCGTCAAAGACTAGAGCACCGATTAAACGTAGCAGAGAAACAAGTCAGCACACATTAACACACGTCAAAAGGGAAGCGGAAGTGACCCCTATAGGAAGGAAGCGGAAGTGACACTGTCAAGAAATGCATCAAAATAAAGTATCTGTAAACATGGAGAATTCTTAACATCCTCCTTGTATTCAGGCTCAAAAATATAAGGTTCTGGATCAGATGAAGTCTGTCAGGATTGGTCGCCGTTGTTGAAGGGAAAAGCGAAAGTTGTGATGCGTCTGTGAAGTGAATATGCCGCTATATGCCTAAAATGAGCAAAATATGTCAATATTACGTGTTGTTTTAAATGTGCCTCTTACTACATTATGTATTAACTTACAGCGTGTATATAAGACATTGATGGATGTTTTTAGAGCGCATTATGGGCAGGGCAGAGCGACTCCAATTGGCTTCATTTTTAGCTGACTTTTGGTAACATTTATTTCTGAGTTAGAATGCATAAAACAAAAACAATTTGTGCTTGTCTCGCATAAGGATTGTGACTGAAAATTCCCCTAAAAAGGGCAGATCCCCATTAAACCATTTAAACCAGGGGTGCTCACACTTTTTCTGCAGGCGAGCTACTTTTCAATTGATCAAGTCGTGGGGATCTACCTCATTCATATATATAATTTATATTTACTTATTTATGAAATACATGTTTTTGTTAACAAGTTAAAGGTGTTTAATGATAATGCAAGCATGTTTAACACATATAGTTAATATTGTTAATACATTAAAGGTGTTTAATGATAATACAAGTATGTTTAATACATATAGTTAATATTGTTAACAAGTTAAAGGGGTTTAAAGATAATGCAAGCATGTTTAACACATATAGTTAATATTGTTAACAAGTTAAAGGTGGTTAAAAATAATACAAGCATGTTTAACACAAATAGTTAATATTGTTAACAACTTAAAGGTGGTTAAAGATAAAACAAGCATGTTTAACACATATAGTTAATATTGTTAACAACTTAAAGGTGGTTAAAGATAATACAAGCATGTTTAACACATATAGATTCCTTTCTTTCATGAAGACAAGAATATAAGTTGGTGTATTACCTGATTCTCATGACTTGCATTGATTGGAATCAGACAGTGGTGATGATAACGTCCGCATTTTCGAATGGAGGAGAAAAAATGTCCTCCTTTCTGTCCAATACCACATGAAAGTGGTTGGTTTTTGGCATCTTATTTGTCCAGCTTCCGTACTCCTTTGTATACACTTTACAAGAAATACATTGTCGGCAAACTCCGTAGCTTGCTAGCTTGTGCACGCCAGCTTTCTGAGACTCTTATTTTGGTAGCGCAGGCAGGATGAAGCAGAGCTTTTATTGTGCAACTGTGCAGTCGGTCTTTGGAGTTTGGACGACAGGTACGGCGCCAGAGTCTGTTGAAATAAAGTGTTTCTTGCCTTCCAGTCGGTAATTTTAATGAGCTGGCAGCAGCCAGCGTCATCTCAGAAGACCCTCGGGTGCCGTGAATGTCAATCAAGTGACGAAAGTGACGTCATAGTGAAGATTTATGATCGCTCATTTTTAGGACTATTTTTTTAATGCCTGGCTGGTGATCGACTGACACACCCTCCGAGATCGACCGGTAGATCGCGATCGACGTAATGAGCACCCCTGATTTAAACGCTCGCCTTTGTTGACGCCTGTTGTTGTTGTTGTAGCTGTCCAACATGGAGATTCCAAACCAGGGTGCTCAAGTGGAAGGAGACAGCAGCAGTCACGCCATCCGCCTGCTGACGTAAGACAAGCACACATGCACGAACTCGTGACAAAAGTATTTGGACACCGAGGACATGGCTCTGTTCCAATCTCTGTCCTAAGTGTTTGATGGGCTTGTTCCTCCACACCACACGATTTTGACCTCGCTTTGTGCAGTCATGCTGGAGTTGAAAAGGGCCTTCCCTTCTCCCATCCCAAATGCACACAATTGTCCAAAATTTCTCAAGGGGTCTCAATACTTGTGTCCGTATTCTGTATGTAGAAGCACATGCATGTAATTATTATGCATGTACATTAATGTTGTCCTCTTGCAGGATCCCTCCTTGCAAAGGTGTAGGAGTGGAGACCAGGAAAGCTTTAGCGCGTTCCCTCTTGGACTGCACTTTCCGCCTGCAGGGCAGGAACAACCGCACATGGGTGGTAGAGCTGGTGCTGGCCAACTGCCCCCTCAACAGCACCCATAGCAAGGAACAAGGTACCCCCCCCCAAATCCTCTCGGATCACACTTTCTAGTACGCTAACTAACATTACAATCTGTGACAGCCTCTACACGGCACGTGTACCTGACCTACGAGAACCCCCTGTCAGAGCCGGTGGGCGGGCGCAAAGTGGTGGAGATGTTCCTCAACGACTGGAGCGCCATCAGTCAGCTGTACCAGTGTGTGCTCCAGTTCTCTCGGGCGCTACCAGGTACAAAAATGTCACTCTTTTGTGATTTCTCAATACAGTCAAGCCTCTAAGGTTGGGCACAATCCGTTGCGGGTCAATCTCATAATAGGAAAAATGTTCTCCCTTATAGAAACACATACCTGCCAACTACCGTATTTTCCGCACTATTAGCCGCACATAAAAACCACAAATTTACTCAAAAGCTGACAGTGCGGCTTATAACCCGGTGCGCTTTATATATGGATTAATATTAAGATTCATTTTCATAAAGTTTAGGTCTCGCAACTACGGTAAACAGCCGCCATCTTTTTTCCCCGTAGAAGAGGAAGTGCTTCTTCTTCTACGGCAAGCAACCGCCAAGGTAAGCACCCGCCCCCATAGAAGAGGAAGCGCTTCTTCTTCTACTGTAAGCAACCACCCGCCCCCGTAGAAGAAGAAGAAGCGCGCGGATATTACGTTTCATTTCCTTTGTGTGTTTACATCTGTAAAGACCACAAAATGGCTCCTACTAAGCGACAGGTTTCCGGTTCATGAAAAGACGCAATCTCTCCATCCGCACACGGACTACTATTTCACAGCAACTGCCTAAAGACTTTCAAGAAAAGCTGGCTACTTTCCGTGCATATTGTAAAAACAAGATAGCTGAAAAAAAGATCGGGCCAGAGAACATTATCAACATGGACGAGGTTCCACTGACTTTTGATATTCCTGTGAACCGCACTGTGGATAAAACGGGAGCACGTACGGTGAATATTCGCACCACAGGGAATGAGAAGTCATCCTTCACTGTGGTTCTAGCTTGCCATGCTAATGGCCAGAAACTTCCACCCATGGTGATATTCAAAAGGAAGACCTTGCCAAAAGAGACCTTTCCAGCCGGCGTCATCATAAAAGCTAACTCGAAGGGATGGATGGATGAAGAAAAGATGAGCGAGTGGTTAAGGGAAGTTTATGCGAAGAGGCCGGGTGGCTTTTTTCACGCAGCTCCGTCCATGTTGATATACGACTCCATGCGCGCCCACATCACGCTGGTTTTTAATATATTATTAAAGTTTGACTGACCTATCTGACTGTTTTTTTGACATTCCCTTTAGCGCAGTTAGATGCGGCTTATAACACGGGGCGGCTTATAGGTGGACAAAGTTTTGAAATATGCCGTTCATTGAAGGCGCGGCTTATAACCCAGGGCGGCTTATGGTGCGGAAAATACGGTACTCCGGTTTTCCCGTAATTAGTACGGTTTTCATCAACCTATTCCGGGTTAGGGTTGCAGTGATAAAAAATACGGTTTTTCATTAATTAAAATCTTTAAAAAGTTTTATTCACGAAATCGCGTAACAACAATGACAATCGACACTGCTTCCCGTAACTTCCTATCGAGCCATTCCGAATGCCATGCGCGAGGCTATTTATAGCACCGCTGCCAAGCACGAGGCACCAGTTGCCATTGTTTCCAAACGAGCGAACGATCATGGAATCAGCCGGAGAAAAATCGCAAACGAGTCTTAAACCGAAAAGAAAACTGCAGTCATTCCGTGAAGAATATTCAAAAGCCTATCCGGGAATAATTATCCGTTCCAAAAAGGGTGAAAACTACGCGAATTGCACCTTGTGCAGACAAGATTTTTCGATCGGACACGGAGGAATTAGCGATGTAAAAGACCACGTCGGGACAAAAAAACACAAGTCTAATGCCGTTGCTAGCGATACAAGTGGAAAACTTTCAACGTTTTTCGTCGCCCAAACAGATTCTTTGGATGTGATAAATGCCGAAGTTTTATTTACGGAGGCAATAATTGAGCATGGACTAGAATAAATTTGGATTTTAGCCACAAAAAGGTAATGACACCAATGTTATCTATTGGAATTGTTTAGTACTGTTATACTGTTAAAAGTGTTTATACTATTTATGCTTTCAAGTCCAAGTTGAAGAAATCTTGTTAAATGTTGACAGGATAACTACCAAAATACAGAAGTATATCTTTAATATTTTTGCAGTGCTATTTCTGTTGAAAAGTTAAAATGATTACATTACAGATGTGATGTGCCACTTTTCAAGTGTCTGATGGCTTAAATTAATTTTCATTAATTTTTCATATTTTGAATTCTTTTGAAAGGCTTACAAAAAAACTACATTTGAATTGTAATTCCATGCTATTGACAGGACTATTAATTTTAATGAAGTTAGCTTACCATGTTTACAGTATGATGATTGTGATAGAAATGTGAATTTTAGGCACAGAATATTTTATACAATTGAACAAGGCAGTAGATTATACAAGCTTGGACAGAAAGTTAATAATGACACCAATTTTTTTTTTAATGGAATTGTTTAGTACTGTTTTACCATTTGTTTACTGTAAAAAGTGTTTATACTGTTTATACTTTCAATTAACAAATTGAAGTCTTGTGAAAGGTTGACAGGATAACTGGCATTAACTGTCAAAATAATTTCAAACTATTGAAGTTAGCTTACAGAATAAACATGTCAATCAACCCATATGATTTTTGCTGTAATATTTTTGTTTTGAAAAGTCACTGTGACTGATAGAAAAGTGATGGTTTTAGCAACATTTTAACCTGTCTGAATGCTAATAATCATTTTGCGTCGGGGGGCGAAGCCTGAACCCCCCACCAGGACTTTGTCCTGGACCTACCGGGGCCTGCGGCCCCTGGACCCTGGCTGCTAGGTTTTTCTGATTTCAAAAGTTGGCAGGTATGGAAACAGAAATAGAAATCAAGGTTCAAACTGTGACCAGAACGTAACGTCTAAATATCAATTCACTCTAACATGCATGCACTGTCATTTCTAAATAACAACCTATTAGGATTCAAATCTACGTTTAACACACTTCCTTGTGGTCTACATAAGATGAATTGGATATGCTTTGGTATAAATTTTGCTCGGCAGTCACATTTATAACTCACTTTCTGCGTATGTCTGTATACAATTTGTGGAGGTGTTCCCTTGCAAATGTAACTCTCCATGGCCCCAACCTTTTCAAAAGTATCAAATTATCTTTTGAAAATGTACAGTGTTAAATATATACCGTATCTAGAAGACAGACAATGCTTAATCCAAGAGTTCAGCGATATAGACAATGTATGACATGAATCATATCAATTTGGCTGACGATAGAGCTTTTTAATACTACAGTTATAGCAGGGGTGTCAAACTCAAATACAGAGTGGGCCAAAATTTAAAACCGAACAAAGCCGCGGGCCAAGGTTGAACAAATTAACCTTTTATTAGGGACCCAAACAAGTTTTGCATTGAATATTGAACAAGCAAGGCTTGTATAACTTTATAGTGACATGCAAAATCCAGTTTCAAATAATAATAATAATAATTAAAAAATATCAATGGCATATCAAATACAATTTAAATAAAAATGTAATGCCCTCTGAGGTAAATATCAACATTAACTTTTTCCACAGGCTAATAAATTGGAAAATAAAATAACAATGAATAAAACAACCATTCAGGACTTTAAACTGCTCAGCTTGCAACACACTGATCTAATCTGATGTGCCCAAGCCAGATACCTGACATCTTTTCTTGGATGCTAGTTCATTAATGTCAGGGCTCAGGCTTTGAGCTGAGGCATCTTTCATTATCGAACGAAGTTGTTCATCAGTCTTTATATCTCGTAGTCCACCCGGACCACAGTCTTGGGGACGTGCTTTAAAGGCACTGCGTTTTTCGTCCTCCACGAGCTGTCATCACGTCTGCTTTTCATCCGTTCCAACAACGTGCCGGCCCGATCGCAAGACTTATACGTAAATGCAATGCATACTTGGCCAACAGCGATACAGGTTACACTGACGGTGCCCGTATAAATAACTTTAACATGTTAGAAATATGCGCCACACTGTGAATCCACGCCAAACAAGAATGACAAACACATTTTGGGAGAACATCCGCACAGTAACACAACATAAACACAACAAAACAAATACCCAGAATCCCATGCAGCCCTAACTCTTCCGGGCTGCAATATACACCCCCGCTACCACCAAACCCCCCCCCTCCTCCTCCGTGCGTCGGTTGAGGCGGGCGGGGTTGCGGGGGGGGTGTATATTGCAGCCCGTAAGAGTTAGGGCTGCATGGGATTCTGGGTATTTGTTTTGTTGTGTTTATGTTGTGTTACCCCGCCTCAACCGACGCACGGAAGGGGGGTTTGGTGGTAGCGGGGGTGTATATTGCAGCCCGGAAGAGTTAGGGCTGCATGGGATTCTGGGTATTTGTTTTGTTGTGTTTATGTTGTGTTACTGTGCGGATGTTCTCCAGAAATGTGTTTGTCTTTCTTGTTTGGTGTGGATTTACAGTGTGGCGCATATTTCTAACATGTTAAAGTTATTTATATGGTCACCGTCAGTGTAACCTGTATCGCTGTTGGCCAAGTATGCTGGGCCAGCATTTACTGGACTGGGTGAAAAGCAGACGTGACGATATTTGGGAGGGGCACTGAATTTGGGAGTCTCCCAGGAGGGTTGGCAAGTATGAGAATTAGCGGTGAATGCGGTGTTACCGCGGCACCGCCGCTGAATATAATTGGCGGGCCAGCTCTAGTGTTTATTTGATATCGCCTCAAGGGCCAAGTGAAACTACACGGCGGGCCAAATTTGGCCCGCGGGCCAGAGTTTGATACCCATGAGTTATAGCATGATAATGCACGTTAATCCACAGTGCAACATTTAAGTCAGACAGAACCATGTCACGAGATATTAATCGTAAATTAACAAGTAGATTAATAATAGTTTTGACAGAATAGTACAACTGGAAATGATGCGATATGTTAGCGCATATGTTAAAATTAGGAGCCTTTGTAACCCGTTTTTTACATACCAAATAATATACAATGGAACCTCGATTGACAAACGTATTTAGTTCTTGAATACGACTTGTAAATAGAAATGTTTGTATAGTGAAGCAGAGTTCCCCATAAGAAAAAATGTAAATATGAATAATGGGTTCCAGCCTTGACAAAAGTCCATATTTTAGTGAAGGTTTGTACACTTTGAACACAATATTAAGTGATATGCAGTACTGTGTATCAAACAAACATGACAGGGAGCTGATGCATCAACTTTCTGAGTAATAAAAAAGTTAAAACAACAACAAGCTGCTGTATGCTCTGCTCTGCCAACACACGCAGAAGTCACTATGGTGTAGGGATGTCCCGATCCAGGTTTTTGCACTTCCGATCCGATACCGATATTGTTTTTGCACTTCCGATCCGATACCGATACTGACCGATACCGATACTGACCGATAATGGCCTATCCGAGCATGTATTAAAGTTTAAAGTTATTTAGCCTACTTAGTTGTCAGAATCATGTTGAAAAGGGTTTTAGTACTCTTGATAACAACTAGCCAGCTGAATTAGGGGAGTTTGAATAATACACAATGGTTGGTAACAAGAAACTGGCCTGTTTATTCAAGGATAAACACAAAATAGACAAAATTATACATGACAAACAGAAATGGCATCATTGAAACAAGGGCTGGGCGATATGGCCTTTTTTTAATATTGCGATATTTTAAGGCCATATTGCGATACACGATATATATCTCGATATTTTGCCTTAGCCTTGAATGAACACTTGATGCATATAATCACAGCAGTATGATGATTCTATGTGTTTTGATTGATTGATTGAGACTTTTATTAGTAGGTTGCACAGTGAAGTACATATTCCGTACAATTGACCACTAAATGGTAACACCCCAATAAGTTTTTCAACTTGTTTAAGTCGGGGTCCACTTAAATTGATTCATGATGCAGATATATACTATCAGATATATACTATCATCATAATACAGTCATCACACAAGATAATCACATTGAATTATTTACATTATTTATAATCCAGGGTGTGGAGGGGGGCGCCGGATGTAAGTGTCAAAAAGACAGCCAAAAGAGTTTGATATGAGAATAAATCTAAAGTTAAAATATAGGGTAGAAATGCATCCATTTGCAGGAAATGTAGTCTTGATTTTCAAAATTTTCTCTCAACACTTGCATGTCTACATTAAAACATTCTTCTTCATACTGCATTAATATATGCTACTTTTAAACGTTCATGCAGAGAAGGAAATCACAACTAAAAAAATCACACATTTTTTCATACGGTGTTGATGTGGAAATTGTTGCCTCGGCATTTTGATGGTGTGGACGTGTGGCACCGAATGGAGATAAGCGTCTCGACAGACGTTACAATATTTGAACAATGATGACGAAAACTGTTTTCTCTGTCGTGTCGTTGTGTCGAAAATTGTTATGCGCTTATTTTTTTATTTGATTTTGTGCGTGGCATATAATTGCTATGCGCAGAGGACGTTTAAACAGTGCACAATTGCACAAGCGCGTGACCTTAGAGAGAACGTTGGTCACACGGCTGCGCTAGCATCACAGCTAACGTCAGCCAGGCTGCTACCTCTGCTCGGGGAGGACGTATACGTATGTGACGTATGACGTGACAGTATGTGACGTGTGTAAGAAGGTGCACTTGCTGTCTGTGAGAGGGAGACACAGAAAAGAGTGAGAAGAGCCTGTCGTGTAATACCGGCAGCTAAAAGCAACTGCGTGAGAATCCACAGACCTGTGGATGTGTTGAAGGTGTGCTGGAAAATGCGGAACGGAAATTATAGGGAGCAGCAGAAAAGTGGAATGTACTATTTAAATAGGTGCGTTGGAAAACACGGAGCAGAGTTGTTGTTTTTTAACTGGATCTGGATCGGCATTTTCCCATGCCTTGCCGATACGCATTTTTTTGCAAATATCGGCGGCCGATCCGATCCAAATATCGGATCGGGACATCCCTACTATGGTGCCCTCTCAAAAACAAAATCCCTAACTTCGTCAATCATATTGCTACAATACTAAACATTTAAAAGAGTAAAATGCACACATTAACAACGGCGGAGAACTGACAAGAAAGGAGCAGACAGAGGGAGGGAAAAGGAACAGAGACCGTGTTTGTGCTTTGGAAGAGCGAGGAGCCGCTCTGTAACGAGAGAAAAGAAGTGTCTTCTCCTCTGCTGTGATACAAATCTGTTCTGGCATCAACGCTGGTCTGTTAAATTTTTGGGACTCTTGAGTTGGCAAAATCGGCAAAACTTGTCAAAAGGCGAAAAAACTTAAGAAAAGGCACACATGCTGGAGTAATGAGACGTGACTTCTCCTGCACAGCAAGTGAAGTGGAAGGCTCCGCCTCCCCAACAATGTTTGGCCCTGCTTTCTTGCCCGAAAGCACCTGAATGAAGCGTTTGTCCACAGAGACATGGTTGGCACGCAGTGGCATATTTGGAATGATCTAAAAGTTTGTAAATCGAAAAGTGCGCGTAGAGAGGGGGTTGTAAATCGAGTTTTCACTGTATTACATCTCAAAATAGATTTTAGGCCATATCACTCATCCTTACTTTATCCTAACTTCTATTTTGTTTCCTCAAACCAAGTAGTGATGTCTCATTGGCGCTGTCTTTTTTGACTGACTTTAGCATCTAATCAAGGGGTGCTCATTACGTCTATCGCGAGCTACCGGTCGATCTCGGAGGGTGTGTCAGTCGATCACCAGCCAGCCATTAAAAAAATAGTCCTAAAAATGAGCGATCATAAATCTTCACTATGACTTCATTTTCGTCACTTGATTGACATTCACGGCACCCGAGGGTCTTCTGAGATGACGCTGGCTGCTGCCAGCTCTTTATAATTACCGACAGGAAGGCGAGAAACACTTTATTTCAACAGACTCTGGCGCCGTACCTGTCGTCAAAACTCCAAAGACCGACTGCACAGTTGCACAATAAAAGCGCTGCTTCATCCTGCCTGCGCTACCAAAATAAGAGTCTCAGAAAGCTGGCGTGCACAAGCTAGCAAGCTACGGAGTTTGCCGACAATGTATTTCTTGTAAAGTGTATACAAAGGAGTACGGAAGCTGGACAAATAAGATGCCAAAAACCAACCACTTTCATGTGGTATTGGACAGAAAGGAGGACTTTTTTTCTCCTCCATTCGAAAATGCGGACCTTATCAGCACCACTGTCTGATTCCAATCAATGCAAGTCATCACAATCAGGTAATACACCAACTTATATTCTTGTCTTCATGAGAGAAAGGAATCTATATGTGTTAAACATGCCTGTATTATCTCTAAACACTTTTAACTTATTAACAATATTAACGATATGTGTTAAACATGCTTGTATTATCTTTAAACACCTTCAACTTGTTAACAATATTAACTATGTGTTAAACATTCTTGTATTATCATTAAACACCTTTAATGTATTAACAATATTAACTATATGTGTTAAACATGCTTGCATTATCACTAAACATCTTTAACTTGTTAACAATAGTAACTATATGTGTTAAACATGTTTGCATTATCTTTAAACACCTTTAACTTATTAACAATATTAACTATATGTGTTAAACATGCTTGTATTATCATTAAACACCTTTAACTTGTTAACAATATTAACTATATGTATTAAACATACTTGTATTTTCATTAAACACCTTTAATTTATTAACAATATTAACTATATGTGTTAAACATGCTTGTATTATCATTAAACACCTTTAACTTGTTAACAATATTAACTATATGTATTAAACATACTTGTATTATCATTAAACACCTTTAATTTATTAACAATATTAACTATATGTGTTAAACATGCTTGCATTATCATTAAACACCTTTAACTTGTTAACAAAAACATATGTTTCATAAATAAGTAAATATAAATTATATATATGAATGAGGTAGATCCCCACGACTTGATCAATTGAAAAGTAGCTCGCCTGCAGAAAAAGTGTGAGCACCCCTGATCTAATCCAACTTTATACTTACTGGTCCATGTTGACAAAACAGCCGTGTGTCAAATGTCGTGGACAAATAAACACAAAAGTGTATGTTTTCTTGAGCATAAAACCAAAAGGGACAACACTGGAGGCTCCAGGCAGCGGCCAACAGTCTCACAGCCGAAACAAAGGCGGAGCATGTACTAAAATGTCCACATACGTACATCCGTTATTCTGTGACGTCACAGATGGCCCTCTGTTAATAAACATTGTGTCTAGAGACATCCAAAACAGCGTGCTATCTCATGCCCAACTGCATGAACCTTATGATCGAACGCTTTGGTGTTGTTTAACATGAATATCCAACATTGTATTTTTAAGACAGAATAGAAGAAACTCTTTATGGGTACCCTTTAAAAAATATGCTGGCCAGAACAGCAGAGTCAACTTGCCGTGTTTGACGATAAAGTCATTAGCTCGTTATAGAAGCAATCACATTAATTAATTGCCTTTTTTTGTCTTCATTAAGTGCGTTAAAGTTCTGGCGTGAGCAAGTGTGCCTTGTTTTTTTTAACTTATTTTCTGTCTTTTAATTCCCCTATACCAGGGGTCCCCAAACTTTTTGACTCGGGCGGCCGCATTGGGTTAAAACAAATTGGCCAGGGGCCTGGTTGTGTTTGTGTGTGTGTTTGTGTGTATACATGTGTATCAGTGACGTGCAGTCACTGGAGGCAGGTGAGGCGGGGCCTCACGTGCCATCATGGAAAGAAAAAAAATGTAAAAAGAAAAAAAAGTAATTAAATTGTTATATGTATGCAGTGATTATACTATTAAGTTATTTTCCATTTAACATCACCAGTTTTAGATTATTTTTTATTCAAAATCACTGAATTTTCACATTTGCCGTTCAAATACTGAGAAGAGACGGTGCGGTGAACAGCAGCCAGTTGAGGCACGTCACTCAGTGCCTCACCATGGATTGCGGACTCGGCTAACTGCTGGCCTGCTGTGCAGTGAGACCGTATTGCTATATGAATTATATTATACATTTCCATAGTTTAGTTAGCTGAGGTATATAATGTACAGTGTATTTTGTCAACAACTGTATGTGTGTAACGTATTTCTTGTGCTGAGCGATCATAAAACGGCTGCAAAAGACGCACTGGCTGAGGCTCGCAGTAATCCCGCCTCCTGCACCCCCGGCGTAGAATGCACCCCCTGACGGGAGTGTTATATCAACTAAAGCCCACACTTAAAACTTTCCACGTGCAAGATTGAATCTATTTAAAAAAGTTATTTCATAAGAAGCCAAAAAGTGCAAAAACAATAATGTTCGTGTTGGAGGAGTTGTGAATGACAAAATACTGCTTTCCCAGTATTCCAACTCATTGTATCATTGTGCTCAACTCTCTGAGTGTGAGATTGACTGATGCTTTTACACGGAATGGCCATGACAATGATTTAAGTATGCATATATATGTAATACCAAATAGTAGAGGGAACTATGCCAAACAAGTAAATATTCAATATAACCAGTAATAAAGCCGATTTTTGGAAGAATTTGCCAATACGCTGCCATGTGGACCTTCGCATTGCGCACATACACACGCGCACAAAACGCACATGGACAGTTTTTTTGCGACATAGTGTATTGGGTTACTGTATGTATTTGTTTCCACTTTGTCCAACAAGGGTTTATGCGAGTGCTCAATTGCGCCCCCTCGCAGACATAGGCTCTAAATAGGCTGTTCTGGCATTACAGCCACCTGTTCAGTACTGCCATGATCGAGGTGAGTAGGGGAGCGTCTCTCAAATACAAATGAATAGCCAATTAGCTTCGATGCTAACATGATGTACTATTTTTCATAGTGTGTTGTAAAGAGCCTCACTGTAATGGCTTGTGCACATACACAATGCAGAGTCCAGGAGGCTTGAACTCGCGACTATCATAATGCATTCAGCGGGGGTTACAATAGCAACAACAATCATTTTGTACAAAAATAAAATGTCGTATATACAATATTATCAGGATATGATCAGAGACACGTTTGTTTAAGCATGAATTAAAACAAGCTTCAGCTAACCGAACAACAACCCGTTGACACTCTGTCAGGTTCAAACACTGATGACATCGAATAATCAGACAAGAAGCAAGGAATCAAGCAGAGACAGAGTTCAATTTAGCTCGAGGAGACACGTGTTTTGGGCTGTATTCTAGTTACAGATCCAAACTACGTTCTTAAAATCCTGCCCGCGTCTCTCCTGTATTTATTAGGAATGTCCCTATTACATCACTGTCGCTGAGGGAAGGGGGTTATCTTGACAACTCCAGTTAGACACAATATATGGTTATAGAGTAAATAAAAATTAGGTGACGCAGGTCATATCGCCTTGTCTCAACTCTGTCTGCGTCACGGCGGTGTTCGGCCTTGTCTCTGCTCTGTCTGCATCCCGGTACCCAATGTTCGGCCTTGGCAGTCAGCAGGCCGAGTCTGGACACAACACTGAGGCTAGTAGTCTTTTGGATTGCTAGCTCTGCACAAATACAAAAATACAATTTCATCAAAAATTGACAATACTTTACAGTAACGGCCCTTAAACATAAAGTTATGTGATAAACAGGAGGGAAATGTTAGAATAATTATGTATATATTATCATCATAACTTTATGCTTAAGGGCCGTTACTATAAAGTTATGATGATAATATATACATAGTTATTCTAACACACTCCCATCACTGCAATAGAAAGTATAAACGATAAAACATTGAAAATTGAATATAAATGGTAAATGGTAAATGGGTTGTACTTGTATAGCGCTTTTCTACCTTCAAGGTACTCAAAGCGCTTTGACACTACTTCCACATTACTCTCGTTTATTTCCCTAAAGAGCTCCTTAAAGTTTTGTAATCAATCAGAAACATCCATCCATTTTTATAGATCACCATCACTACGATATGAAGTATAAACGATGAAACATTGTTGGAGCAATTTTCACATACGCGAGTATTTGACTTGTTTGCTTCCTGTTGCTGTCGAGCGACTACGATGATGATAGTAAGCTCTGTGACCGACGGATCGCTCGCCTTTACGAAACCTTACAGTTTGTGGAAGACCTGGCAGAAATTCCAGCAGCGCACCGCATTGCTGGATAGAGGAAACCGGTTGATTGCTGCCCAGAAAGTGTGGGCACCTTTCTAATGATGCGTCCCCAAAACGAAAGTCCTCGCATGCATGAAGATGCTAGAAAATGTCTGACGCGTTGCAACAGTCAGCCTTGTTGCATTGTTGCAGCTCGATGATTTATGAGCATGTCATGAATTGACGAGCAGGTGGCGCCATGCTTGGGGGTCTGGCAGCGGAGGATTTATAGAAAGAGAGGCGAGGCGTGCAGGTGTGTTCAGGGGTTTTAAATGCTAGTATGTTATTCACTCTCTGGTTGGGGGTGTCACTGATGTTATATTAATTTTTTTTTTTCTAATATTTTCGCGATCGACCGGTAGGGTCCCAAAGATCGACGGGTTGGTGACCCCTGCTTTGAGTGGTGTTATCGCCATTTTAGGGATCGAACAGAGTTTGCGGCTCTAGGTGGGTTTTATTTGGCGGAAATGGGCACAAATGGCCCTTTGTATACTTAAAGTTGCCAACCTCTGCCCTATAGTGGCCACTAATATCAACATTTGCTGCAATGATATTAATAGATTGAGTCTTTGCTGTTGATCATTTAATAACCTTATTTAGCGCTGACGCTGGCTTGCAGTTTAAGAAAACCTACTACAGATGTTTGCATAGACGACATGCAATGCCGTACATACTTCACTTCCGTTCGCATAAATCCATCCATCCATCCATCCATCCATCTTCTTCCGCTTATCCGAGGTCGGGTCGCGGGGGCAGCAGCCTAAGCAGGGAAGCCCAGACTTCCCTCTCCCCAGCCACTTCGTCCAGCTCTTCCTGTGGGACTCCGAGGCTTTCCCAGGCCAGCCGGGAGACATAGTCTTCCCAACGTGTCCTGGGTCTTCCCCGCGGCCTCCTACCGGTCGGACGTGCCCTAAACACCACCCTAGGGAGGCGTTCGGGTGGCATCCTGACCAGATGTCCAAACCACCTCATCTGGCTCCTCTCGATGTGGAGGAGCAGCGGCTTTACTTTGAGCTCCCCCCGGATGGCAGAGCTTCTCACCCTATCTCTAAGGGAGAGCCCCGCCACCCGGCGTAGGAAACTCATTTCGGCCGCTTGCACCCGTGATCTTGTCCTTTCAGTCATAACCCAAAGCTCATGACCATAGGTGAGGATGGGAACGTAGATCGACCGGTAAATTGAGAGCTTTGCCTTCCGGCTCAGCTCCTTCTTCACCACAACGGATCGGTACAGCGTCCGCATTACTGAAGACGCCGCACCGATCCGCCTGTCGATCTCACGATCCACTCTTCCCTCACTCGTAAACAAGACTCCAAGGTACTTGAACTCCTCCACTTGGGGCAAGAACTCCTCCCCAACCCGGAGATGGCACTCCACCCTTTTCCGGGCGAGAACCATGGACTCGGACTTGGAGGTGCTGATTCTCATCCCAGTCGCTTCACACTCGGCTGCGAACCGATCCAGTGAGAGCTGAAGATCCTGGCCAGATGAAGCCATCAGGACCACATCATCTGCAAAAAGCAGAGACCTAATCCTGCAGCCACCAAACCAAATCCCCTCAACGCCTTGACTGCGCCTAGAAATTCTGTCCATAAAAGTTATGAACAGAATCGGTGACAAAGGGCAGCCTTGGCGGAGTCCAACCCTCACTGGAAACGTGTCCGACTTACTGCCGGCAATGCGGACCAAGCTCTGGCACTGATCATACAGGGAGCGGACTGCCACAATCAGACAGTCCGATACCCCATACTCTCTGAGCACTCCCCACAGGACTTCCCGAGGGACACGGTCAAATGCCTTCTCCAAGTCCACAAAACACATGTAGACTGGTTGGGCAAACTCCCATGCACCCTCAAGGACCCTGCCGAGAGTATAGAGCTGGTCCACAGATCCACGACCAGGACGAAAACCACACTGTTCCTCCTGAATCCGAGGTTCGACTATCCGGCGTAGCCTCCTCTCCAGTACACCTGAATAGACCTTACCGGGAAGGCTGAGGAGTGTGATCCCACGATAGTTAGAACACACCCTCCGGTCCCCCTTCTTAAAGAGAGGAACCACCACCCCGGTCTGCCAATCCAGAGGTACCGCCCCCAATGTCCACGCGATGCTGCATAAATGTTTTATTTAAAATTTAAATGGCTGCCAACAGTTTGTTGTTTGCCTTGAGTGGTCGCCATAAACGGGTTTGACTGTACCACCGAACAACATGTCCTTGTTGTGTCCTCCCAGAGCTGCCGTCCTACCTCGGCCTCTTCTCAGAGGTACGCCTGTACAACTTCCGCAAGCTGGTGCTGTGCTACGGCACCACCAAGGGCAGCTCAGTCACCATCCAGTGGAACTCCAACAGCCACAGGTTCCACCTGGCCCTCGGCACCGTGGGGCCCAACTCGGGCTGCTCCAACTGCCACAACATCATCCTCCACCAGCTGCAGGAGATGTTCAACAAGAACCCCAATGTCATTCAACTGCTGCAGGTAAACCAGGACAAATGCTTGATGACTAACGCGTTTCAGATGCTAATAGAGTCCTTTGTGTCCTCCAGGTGCTTTACGACACACAGGCTCCTCTCAACGCCATCAACAAGTTACCAACCGTGCCCATGCTGGGCCTGACCCAGCGCACCAACACTGCCTACCAGTGCTTCTCCATCCTGCCCCAGTCGCCCACGCACATCCGCCTGGCCTTCCGCAACATGTACTGCATCGACATCTACTGCCACAGTCAAGGTGTGGTGGCTATCAGGGACGGAGCGTACAGTCTCTTCGACAACACCAAGATCGTGGAGGGCTTCTACCCGGCTCCTGGACTCAAGGTAGACCAGACTACAATTGCTGTCTTGTTGCCAAATTCCTCAGGTTTGGTCACTGTCATTTGTTTGTTTGTTTTTTAAATACATTTTAAATGGCAGTAATTACTAAAGAAAACATGTTTTTCCACAATAAAATCCCAATATTATCCCACTTGTAGCTGTAGGAAACATCACATTTTTTTCGGATTACCGTATTTTTCGGACTATAAGTCGCTCCGGAGTATAAGTTGCACCGGCCAAAAATGCATAATAAAGAAGGAAAAAAACATCTATAAGTCGCACTGGAGTATAAGTCGCATTTTTGGGGGAAATGTATTTGATAAAAGCCAACACCAAGAATAGACATTTGAAAGGCAATTTAAAATTAAAGCTGCAAGCAGCGTTGTTCGGGCCCGCGTATTTGGCAGGTGCTAGTCCTAAGTGTCCCAATACTTTTGTCTACTTTTAGTCTGAAGTGTCCCAAGACTTTTGTCTAGTGTACCTACCTTGTCTGCATTGTGTGGGCACGTTGGTGCTTCCTGCTTTTGAGCAGCCATCTTAAAAAAACAGCACCGCAGGAGCATCATTGCAGCGGGTCTTTGAAGGGTCATAAAATCAAAACCGGAGCAGGTATCACAACTCTTTCACCAACTTTTAATCAGAAGGGTTCAATCTCTCTCCTGTGTTAGTTTGAAGCCGAAACAACAAACGCGCTCAGAGGAGATAATGTTTGAAGAAAGGTGACGGGTTTTTACAAAAATGTTGTGTTGAAGGGGGAATAGCAAACTTCCTGTTGATTTTTGCTGGGGGTTGTCAATTTATGAAATGTAGGTCTAAGTGAGACCTACATAGAGGTTTTTGTTTCATCCCTCTCCGACCTTCTCAGTGGGAGTTACAGGCAGTTTTGTCAGATTTTTCATCCGAGGAGCAGTTTTTTGTGCGTTTTATTAAAAAATTGCTGTAGAGCACAATTTTTAGATTTGGGGTTAGGTTTTTTCATTAGATCACAGTTTTAGCCAGTCCTGATGTGTGTTTTCAGTTTGGTGAGTTTTGAAGCATGTTAAAGAGGTCAAATTACAGCTCAAAGAGGCAAAAGTGACTGTTTTTAGTACTTTTTTGTCTTGAAGGGGGAATTGCCAACTTCCTGTTGATTTTAGCCCAAAGACATACAATTATGAGAACTAGGTCTAAGTCAGACCTACATAGAGGTTTTTGTTTCATGTCTCTCCGACCTTCCTAGTGGGAGTTACAGGCAGTCTGTTTTTTTTTTTCCTAGGGGGTGCTAGAGCGCATTTTAGATTTTTGCGGTTCGTTTTTTTTATTAAAAGACCATTTTCGCAGGTCCTGATGAGTGGGTCAAATATGGTGAGTTTTGAAGCATGTTAAGTGGGTCAAATTAGTGCTCAAAGAGGCGGCGGAAGAATAAAGAAAGAATAAAGAATAATAATAAAACCTTAGAAATTCAATAGGTCCTTATGTCCCATTGCATAAGGACTCCCTGTGGGAGTCCTTTTGCAATGGGCCGTGCGGGCCCTAATAAATAAAGAATAGTGAACAACAGGCTGAATAAGTGTACGTTATATGAGGCATAAATAACCAACTGAGAACATGCCTGGTAAGTTAACGTAACATATGATGGTAAGAGTCATTGAAGTGTAAAAGGACGTCAACCCCTTTCAAACACTTTCTTGACTTTGATAACAAGCGACAACGCATGAGGTGATGTTGGACTTGTTCAACGTGACTTCCTGTGTTTGTTCTACCGCAAAAAGAAGAAAAAGCCACACAAACTCGGAGTTGATTCACGATCAGGTCAGTGACTTTGTGCGACTTTAGGGGCGTTCCACGCAAGAGTAATTGAGTCCTAACTGCGTCTTATCGAGTGTTTTTTTGTGTAATATTTGGGTAACCTAATTTAAGGTTAATGAGAGACAAAATATTAGGGCTGCAGCTAACGATTATTTTTCTATCGATTAATCTATAGATTATTTTTCCGATTAATCGGTTAATCTATAGATTATTTTTTTGATTAATCTATAGATTATTTTTCCTTTTACCGATTATTTTTTTTATTTAAAATGAAGAGGAAAAAATAAATGTAGGCCAGTTTTTTCAAAAGGCATGGCTTTTATTTACAAAAAAAAAGTATGGCCACTCAGTCAACATTGACAACAACATGACAAAATATTCTGTAACAATGTAAACATTTAAAACTTTTAACATTTAACAAAATTAAAAGTAGCTTATTTGCTTTTTAATGTGCAAATATAAAAGTAAACATCCAGTGCAAATCTTAATATTCTGGAATAGTATAAGCATTTAAAAAGTAAAAGTATTGCTTATTTTGCTTTAAAATGTGCAAAAATAAAGATAAAAAGTGCAAAACGGAAATATTCTGTAACAAGTGTAAACATTTCAACAAAAGTAAAAGTATTGCTTATTTGCTAAAATGTGCAAAAATAAAGCTAAACATCCAATACAAAAAAATGTACAGTGTAAACATTTCAACAAAAGTAAAAGTATTGCTTATTTTGCTTAATAACACAACAATGATAGTATGATTAAAGTGAAAGTTAATTGTTGGTTTGTACATAGTATATGTAACTGTTAATGTTGTAAAAGGTATTTGCACAACTAATTAACGTTAGCGTTTGTGACGCGTCTTGTGCCGTGGGGTTCTTTCAGGACCGACAGACTGAACGCCAGACGGCTTTGCCAGGTTTACAATCTTTTAATTTTACACAAAGTCTTTTCTCTTCCAACTCTTTTCTCTTTCTTTCCTCGCTTTTCAGCTCCTCTTCCTCGCTCGCTCGTCGTCCCCTGTCTCTTGCGGCGTCGCTCCCGGCGCGCCCCGCCTCGCCACTCGCTCGCCGCCGCCGCCTCTCCACAGCGTTAAAGAGGAGCGCGTCTTTGTAAACACTGAACAGGCACGCCAAACGCGCCTCTCAGAGCAAACGGTGCTTTAGTTTATGAATTTACAACGCAGATACAAATGACACATTCATGTTTTTGTGTAATAATGACAACGTATACGCACGCGGACGATTGACTTGTTGATGGTGATGGCAAGAACGCTGTCGGGGGTTTTCTTTTCAAATGTTCGTTCATAGCCGTTGTGCTGCTATGATAGGCCATTTCCGCTCGACACAGTGTGCATACAACAACATTACTAGGCCGTTTATTGAAATACTCCGACACTTTTGACGACTTTTGGCGTGCTTTTTTCCCCTCGCTCGCATCGTCTGCTTTGCGCTCCGCCATGACAGTAGTGTGACGTAAATATGCGACGCGCCGACGCACAAAAACGGCGTCGACGTATTTACGTAACCGATGACGTCGACTACGTCGACGCGTCGTTTCAGCCTTACAAAATATTAAAAATAGTTGTTCTATACCAGTGTTTTTCAACCACTGTGCTGTGAGATACAGTCTGCTGTCCCGTAAAAGATTTTGCAAACCAGTAATTATAATCTGCAAATAATGTGTTGTTGTTGAGTGTCGGTGCTGTCTAGAGCTCGGCAGAGTAACGGTGTAATACTCTTCCATATCAGTAGGTGGCAGCAGGTAGCTAATTGCTTTGTAGATGTCGGGAACATGGTTTGTCCTGATCACAATATGCAGGTAAAAAAGGTATCTAACGCTTAAATCAAAAATAAACAAAAGGCGTTAAGAAAAGGCATTGAAGCTTAGGGAAAACTATGCAGAACGAAACTAAAACTGAACTTGCCGCAAAGTAAACAAAAACAGAATGCTGGACGACAGCAAAGACTTACCGCGTGTGGAGCAGACGGCGTCCACAAAGTACATCCATACATGACATGACCATCAACAATGTCCCCGCAAAGGATAGCGTCCACACAACTTGATTGCCAAAACAAAGCAGGCGCGGGGAATAGCGTTCAAGGAAGACATGAAACTGCTACAGGAAAATACCAACACAACAGGAAAAGCCACCGAAATAGGAGCGCGAGACAAGAATTAAAACACGACACACAGGAAAACGTCAAAAACCTCAAAATAAGTCACAACGTGATGTGAGAGGTCGTGACAGTACCGTATTTTTCGGAGTATAAGTCGCACCGGATGAAAATGCACAATAAAGAAGGAAAAAAACATATATAAGTCGCACTGGAGTATAAGTCGCCTTTTTTGGGGAAATGTATTTGATAAAAGCCAACAGCAAGCAAGAATAGACATTTGAAAGGCAATTTAAAATAAATAAAGAATAGTGAACAACAGGCTGAATAAGTGTACGTTATATGAGGCATAAATAACCAACTGGTATGTTAATGTAACATATTATGGTAAGAGTCATTCAAATAACTATAACATATAGAACATGCTATACGTTTACCAAACAATCTGTCACTCCTAATCGCTAAATCCCATGAAATCTTATACGTCTAGTCTCTTACGTCAATGAGATAAATAATATTATAATGTGTTAATCATTTCACACATAAGTCGCTCCTGAGTATAAGTCGCACCCCCAAACTATGAAAAAAACTGCCACTTATAGTCCGAAAAATACGGTATAATGATTGATGATAAAATGAACTGGAAATCTCGTATAAAAAATATACAACATAAAGTGTCAAAAACACGTCAAAAATGAATAAAATAAATCATGTTCTAGACCAAAAATCACTCCATATTCTTTACTGCTCGCTGGTGTTACCATATCTCAGTTATTGTGCAGAAATATGGGGATATAACTACAAAAGTACACTTTATCCATTAACCGTGTTACAAAAAAGATCCTTTAGAACAGTGATAACAGAAAGAAATAAAAATTTTAGTGAAATTAAAAATGTTTTATTTTATTTTATTTTATTTTTTATTAAATCAACATAAAAAACACAAGATACACTTACAATTAGTGCACCAACCCGAAAAACCTCCCTCCCCCATTTACACTCATTCACACAAAAGGGTTGTTTCTTTCTGTTATTAATATTTCTGGTTCCTACATTATATATCAATATATATCAATACAGTCTGCAGGGTAAGCACACATGATTGTATTTTTTATGGCAAAAAAAAAAAAAAAAAAAAATACCATACCATATTGTTAACTATAATTATTCTCTACAATATGGCTTTTGAGTTCATATTTTCAGGTGTCGGTAACGGATTAATTAGTATTTGCATTATTTCTTACGGGAGAAATTGCGTTGGTTTTCCTCTGATTTAGTTTTCGGGAGATATTTTGGAACTCAAACATAGGTACTACTGTATTTAAAAGAAACTGGACTATGCAATTTCGGGAGACATTGGGTGTGAATGCTGAAATGCGCCAGCCAAACTGAAACGCTGGTGTTAGCATACTACACTGCAAAAAGTCAGTGTTCAAAAACAAGAAAAAAAAATTTGCGGTATTTTATTTGAACTAAGCAAAATTATCTGCCAATAGAACAAGAAAATTCGGCTTGTCAAGACTTTCCAAAACAAGTACAATTAACTAACCTCAATGAACCCAAAAATACCTTAAAATAAGTATATTATCACTAATAACAAGTGCACTTTTGTTGGTAGAAAAAAAGAGAGACCTTTTTGCTCAATATGTTGACAAATATTCTTAAATGAAGTAAATGCTAGTGCCATTATCTTGACATAATGATATGCGCTCGGCAGCATGATTTTTTTTTTTCATGCTTGAAGTAAGAAATTATTACTTTAAAAAAGTAATTTTATACTTGTGAGTGTTGATGACACAGCTTTGCAACACTTGATATTCTAGTTTCAAGCATGTTTTACTCAATATAGGTCATCAAATCTCAGCAACAAGCTGTAATATCTTACTGAGATCATTTAGGACCAAAACCCGTAAAACACTCGAACATAAAATCTGCTTAGTGAGAAGAATTATCTTATCAGACAGAAAATAAGCAAATATCACCCTTATTTGAGATATTTAATCTTACTTAGATTTCAGTTTTTGCAGTGTAACAGTTGGCACATATGCTTACAGGTAGCACATACTTGCCAACCTTGAGACCTCCGATTTCGGGAGGTTGGGGGTGGGGGGAGAGGGGCGTGGTCGGGGGTGGGGCGGGGGCGTGGTTGGGGGCGTGGTTAAGATATATATATATATATATATATATATATATATATATATATATATATATATATATATATATATATATAAGAAATACTTGACTTTCAGTGAATTCTAGCTATATATATATATATATATACACATATACATTTTATTATATATATATATATATATATATATATATATATATATATATATATATATACATATATATATATAAATAAATAAAATAAATACTTGAATTTCAGTGTTCATTTATTTACACATATACACACATAACACTCCTCTACTCATTGTTGAGTTAAGGGTTGAATTGTCCATCCTTGTTCTATTCTCTGTCACTATTTCAGAACACACACATTATGCAAATATACATTATAAAATCAATTAGAAAACGGGAGCTCTAATTTGGGAGTCTGAATTAGGATCAGAAGTTCCTATATAAACATTGCGCACTCACGTCGCCTTTTTGTATTGATTACTGCAGCTGTGCACTGGATTCATTCACAAATACAAACTACATCTCACAAACACTTTAGAGTTAGGCTCCACCATCAGAATGTGTACTTAAACTTATAAAGATCACATGGATATTATTCAGTGAGTTGATTCACCAAAACTAACCTGTTATACAGCAGGAAAAAGCACACAGGACGTTTCAATTGTACACAGACTGGTCGCGCTCATCAGAATGACAAGACACTTCCGGTCTGCAGGTGATAGCATTCAATTGGGAAGAAACACCCTACTGCCCCCTACTGACCAATGTGAATACTGATAAATGTGTAATGACAGCTCCAAAAACGAATTCAAACCACAAAATAAAGTAAATAAATCAACACAAAAATGTGACACATTATGGGTGGGTCACATATGCATGTACAACAGGCTGTCAACACGTCACTCAGGTCCTTATAGAGCTGGAGGGGGCGTGGCCTCCAGCTCCGCCTGAATTTCGGGAGATTTTCGGGAGAAAATTTGTCCCGGGAGGTTTTCGGGAGAGGCGCTGAATTTCGGGAGTATGAGGTAGCACGATGTTAATAGTTAGCACATATGCTAACAGCATGTGTCAAGTACCAAGTTATATGACTCTTGAGGTGTACGCCCGCAAAATTACCAAAAGAAGTTAGCATGCTCATGTTAAAAAAGTGAATATACAAATTCACTGTTTCAGTCAAACAACTAACAGATTTGTCCATCAACATTTTAATACATTTATTTTTAATATTAGGCCTTGAAGTGTCATATCGATAAAGTACTGTCAAAATATCTGTATTTTGTGCCACGCCGAGTCTAAACTCAAAGAAGTTGTATTCCGTGAGTTCCTTTTACAATTTACCACGCTAATGTTTTAGTGTAAAACTAAAAGAGAAACTTTTACTGTTTTTAAATCCACCAGAAAAAAAATCAAGTACCGTATTTTCCGCACCATAAGCCGCCCTGGGTTATAAGCCGCGCCTTCAATGAACGGCATATTTCAAAACTTTGTCCACCTATAAGCCGCCCCGTGTTATAAGCCGCATCTAACTGCGCTAAAGGAATGTCAAAAAAACAGTCAGATAGGTCAGTCAAACTTTAATAATATATTAAAAACCAGCGTGATGTGGGCGCGCATGGAGTCGTATATCAACATGGACGGAGCTGCGTGAAAAAAGCCACCCGGCCTCTTCGCGTAAACTTACCTTAACCACTTGCTCATCTTTTCTTCATCCATCCATCCCTTCGAGTTAGCTTTTATGATGACGCCGGCTGGAAAGGTCTCTTTTGGCAAGGTCTTCCTTTTGAATATCACCATGGGTGGAAGTTTCTGGCCATTAGCATGGCAAGCTAGAACCACAGTGAAGGATGACTTCTCATTCCCTGTGGTGCGAATATTCACCGTACGTGCTCCCGTTGTATCCACAGTGCGGTTCACAGGAATATCAAAAGTCAGTGGAACCTCGTCCATGTTGATAATGTTCTCTGGCCGGATCTTTTTTTCAGCTATCTTGTTTTTACAATATGCAGGGAAAGTAGCCAGCTTTTCTTGAAAGTCTTTTAGGCAGTTGCTGTGAAATAGTAGTCCGTGTGCGGATGGAGAGATTGCGTCTTTTCATGAACCGGAAACCTGTCGCTTAGTAGGAGCCATTTTGTGGTCTTTACAGATGTAAACACACAAAGGAAATGAAACGTAATATCCGCGCGCTTCTTCTTCTTCTTCTACGCGGGCGGGTGGTTGCTTACAGTAGAAGAAGAAGCACTTCCTGTTCTACGGGGGCGGGTGCTTACCTTGGCGGTTGCTTGCGTAGAAGAAGAAGCACTTCCTCTTCTACGGGGAAAAAAGATGGCGGCTGTTTACCATAGTTGCGAGACCGAAACTTTATGAAAATTAATCTTAATATTAATCCATATATAAAGCGCACCGGGTTATAAGCCGCACTGTCAGCTTTTGAGTAAATTTGTGGTTTTTAGGTGCGGCTAATAGTGCGGAAAATACGGTAACTTAAGTCTCATTGTTATTGCGTGAATGTCACCAGGTCATGACATTTCCTTTTTTTTTTGAGCGGAGTTTAACACAAAGTCACGCTTTTTTTTTTTCACTTGCCCGCCACAATTTGAAGCCGAGCCTTCTTTTTCTCCTTCGAGGTCTGGTGCGCTGCCTCGTCAATATGACCCTCCCCCTACCCCAGGGGTCGGCAACCTTTACCAGTCAAAGAGCCATTTTGACCAGTTTCACAAATTATAGACAACAATGGGAGCCGCAAAATTTTTTGGACATTCTAAATGATATAACACTGCATAAAAATGTTTTTCTTTGCTATGTGCTATGCTTAAACCAGGGGTCTCAGACACGCTGCCCACACCTTTATAGGGAATTTGAAAGCTGGTGCGGCACGCGGGTTTTAATAGAATGGCACTTGACAGCGTCATGCGTGCCGTGATGGTACAGCATATAGCACCCACTACAATCAGCGTGCCTGATCAGTCACACGTTGTACGGGGCTTCCGCTTGCTCACGTAGGTGACAGCGAGGCATACTTGGTCAACAACCACACAGGTTACACTGACGGTGACGGTATAAAAAAAAACTTTAACCCGCTTACTAATAATGCGCCACACTGTGAACCCACACCAAACAAGAATGACAAACACATTTCGGGAGAACATCTGCACCGTAACACAACATAAACACAACAGGACAAATACCCAGAATCCCATGCAGCCCTAACTCTTCCAGGCTACATGATACACCCCCGCTACCAAACCCCGCCCACCTCAACCGACGCACAGAGGGGGGGTGTTGATGTGTGAGGGAGCAGGGTTGGGGTGGGGGCGAGGTTTGGTGGTAGCGGGGGTGTATAAAGTTAAAGTTAAAGTACCAATGATTGTCACACACACACTAGGTGTGGCGAGATTATTCTCTGCATTTGACCCATCACCCTTGATCACCCCCTGGGAGGTGAGGGGAGCAGTGGGCAGCAGCGGTGGCCGCGCCCGGGAATCATTTTGGTGATTTAACCCCCAATTCCAACCCTTGATGCTGAGTGCCAAGCAGGGAGGTAATGGGTCCCATTTTTTTATAGTCTTTGGTATGACTCGGCCGGGGTTTGAACTCACAACCTACCGATCTCAGGGCGGACACTCTAACCACTAGGCAACTGAGTAGCCCGTAAAAATCAGGGCTGCATGGGATTCTGGGTGTTTGTTCTGTTGTGTTTATGTTGTGTTAAGGTGCAGATGTTCTCCCGAAATGTGTTTGTCATTCTTGTTTGGTTTTGGTTCAAAGTGTGGCGCATTATTAGTAAGAGTGTTAAAGTTGTTTTATATGGTCACCGTCAGTGTAACCTGTGTGGCTGTTGACTAAGTATGCCTTACTGTCACGTACGTGTGCAAGCAGAAGATGTATATTGTAAAACAAGTGTTGGGTTGGCACGCTACTAATACAGATTGTAGAGGTCACCAAATGTTGTACCATCATGGCACGCCCTTATTATAGCTGTAAGGGTGAAAATCGGTGAATATTAATCCCGGGAGTTTTCTGCGAGAGGCACTGAAATCCGGAAGTCTCACGGGATAATTGGGGGGGTTCAGCAAGTAAGCTGCTGAGCCGCATCAGAGTGATCAAAGAGCCGCATGCGGCTCCAGAGCCGCGGGTTGCCGACCCCTGCCCTACCCCATCAGCATCATTGAGACCATGTCAATTCAGTGGAGGGCATTTCAACATTGAAAAATGATCATCTATACCAGTGGTCCCCAACCACCGGGCCGTGGCCCGGTACCGATCCGTGGATCGATTGGTACCGGGCCGCACAAGAAAAAAATAAAATAAAATAAAAAAATAAAAATTATTTTTTTATTAAATCATTCTGTTATTAATATTTCTGGTTCCTACATTATATATATCAATATATATCAATACAGTCTGCAGGGATTCAGTCCGTAAGCACACATGATTGTATTTTTTTATGACAAAAAAATTATAATTTTCGAGCGTTGACCGGTCGGCAGTTACAAAAAGGTTGGGGACCACTGATCTATACAACATTGATTCAACAACACTCGTTGAAATGGTACCTGTGGTGAAACATTGTATCAACATTGATTTTTCAACATCAACCCAAAATGACCAATTTAACCAAAATGTAACATTGAATCAATGTATTTTGCTGACTTGGACAGGGTTGTAGGTTTTATAAGATCAAACAACAACAATTACACTATGTATATTAGGGGTGTAACGGTACACAAAAATTTCGGTTCGATACGTACCTCGGTTTAGAGGTCACGGTTCGGTTCATTTTCGGTACAGTAAGAAAACAACAAAATATAGATTTTTGGGTTATTTATTTACCAAATTTGCTAAATCTTCCACCAAAAATATTGTTCTTAGTGGAATATTTGATGTGAAGTAATGGGAACCTTGGATAGGTCAATAATTCATAATAACATTGATTTTGATTCAGTATTATGTTGTGAGCAATGACAGTTTGAAAGAAAAAGAAAAAACAGCTTTGTTTTATTAGTCAACATTGCAACTTTTTCTAAATTACATTTAACCTTTAAGTTTGTTTTTTTATTTCACTTTTGTTATGTTTTTGTTTATTTGAATAGTATTTTTAGAATGTGCCGTGGGCCTTTAAAACATTAGCTGTGGGCCGCAAATGGCCTGCGGGGCACACTTTTGACACCCCTGCTATCCATCCATCCATCCATTTTCTACCGCTTATTCCCTTTTGGGGTCGCGGGGGGCGCTTGAGCCTATCTCAGCTACAATCGGGCGGAAGGCGGGGTACACCCTGGACAAGTCGCCACCTCATCGCAGGGCCAACACAGATAGACAGACAACATTCACACTCACATTCACACACTAGGGCCAATTTTAGTGTTGCCAATCAACTTATCCCCAGGTGCATGTTTTTGGAGGTGGGAGGAAGCCGGAGTACCCGGAGGGAACCCACGCAGTCACGGGGAGAACATGCAAACTCCACACAGAAAGATCCCGAGCCCGGGATTGAACCCAAGACTACTCAGGACCTTTGTATTGTGAGGCAGATGCACTAACCTCTCTTCCACCGTGCTGCCCACCCCCCTGCTATAGATAATAACACATTTAATTTTTTTATTATCTATAGCAGCGGTTATATATATATATATATATATATATATATATATATATATATATATATATATATTTTTTTTATTTATTTTTTTTTTTATTTTTTTTTTTTATTATTATTATTATTATTTATTCATTTATTTTTTTAATTACCCCTGCTATAGATAATAAAAAATTAAATGTGATAAATCTATGGATAAAAAGCAGAGCCTGGCGACGCATGCGCGTTTATCATAACTCTCTCTCTCTCTCTGTCTCTGCCCCTCCCTCACCAATGCTGTTGCGCGCACAATTTGTTTTGTTTTTAACCCCTTCTTAACCCTGAACGTACATTGAAAATACACGCAACCTTAACTCAAAATGCCGGACATTTGAGGCATTTAAGGAACTCCGCCCTGACAGCTCCGCAAAAGAGGACATGTCCGGTGAAAAGAGGACTGTATATGTATATCTCTCTTGCTGTTTATGTCAAATTCAGTAGCACTTTTGTGCAAGACAAAATGTGACAATGTTACCAGCATACTCCTTTTTAGTGGTTCTCTTCTATTGAGCACCTTTCTTCCCCCGCCCCCTCTTCTAGACCTTCCTGAACATGTTTGTGGACAGCAACCAGGACGCCCGCAGGCGCTCGGTCAACGAAGACGACAACCCGCCGTCGCCGGTGGGCGTGGACGTGATGGACACGCTCATCAACCAGCTGCAGGCCCAGCCGCAGAGCTTGAGACCCGCCGGCGGAGGCGTCTACCCGCCCCTCACCTCGCCGCCGCCGAATTACCACGCCAATATCACGCCCTCGCCGTCCATGATGCCCACGCAATCGCCAGGTATTCATTAATATTTCGCTGTAAGCGAGCGGATGATCTCATCTGCTGTTTTGATTCCATGCAAGCTTCGTAGGCCGGCCGTGTAGCGTCGCCGCAATGCTGACCTCCTTGAGGGAAATTGTGCCCATTTCACTTAGGAAAAGCAACCATGCGTCTTATTTTTGATTTGTTTTGTCCCACCCCTTTTTTATGTTGCGCTATTTCAGCCCACCAGTCCTGCTGCCCAGCTTTAGCATGTGCACATGTGCAGCGTGAGAGTGTGTGTGTGTGTGTGTGTGTGTGTGTGTGTGTTCCTGCTCAGTCTTGACAAGATGTGGTGTGTGTATGTGCAGGGAACATCCATGCCTCTGGCTCCCCTAGCGGAGCGCTGAGGGCACCCTCTCCTTTCGGCCCTACCCCGTCTCCATCTTCTCTGGGCATAGCCATGGGTCAGACCAGCTTTGCCAGCCCCCACGGTAAGACGGGCGCGGTTCTGGTCCGCTTGGCAAGGGCTCGACAAAGCTTAACTTCCCTATCCGGGCTCTCGCTTCGGTTGCGCATAAATGTGGCGTTCGGGTTTACATTAGTGTATTTCTTTCGTGTTCTTTTATTTTTTTGTGTGTCTGAAGGCTTGACCCTCTCCCCCCTGACCAGGTGCTCTGGACCCCAGCTCTCCCTATGCCATGGTGTCTCCCAGCCACAGGGGCCCGTGGCCGGGCTCTCCCCAGGTCTCAGGTCCTTCTCCTGGGGCGAGGATCCACGGCATGTCCCCTGGTAACCCTTCGTTGCACTCGCCAATTCCTGACCCTCACTCTCCTCGTGCTGGACCGAGTAAGTGCTTTTCTCACAAAAACAAACGTCATATGTCATCCCATGTCAAAAGACAATCACTTCTATGTTCAATCAACCTCGACGTCTCTTACAGTCACTGTTTTTGTGGTTCACAAAAGCAAATTAATGAATCTACCGTATTTTTCGGACTATAAGGCGCACTTAAAATCCTTTTTTTGTTGTTGTCAAAAGTCGACTGTGCGCCTTATAACGGAATAATTCTGGTTTTGCCTACCGACTTCGAAGCAATTTTATTTGGTACATGGTGTAATGGTAAGTGTGACCAGTAGATGGCAGTCAAATTTAAAAGCTACGTGTAGACTGCAATATGATGGCAGTCACACATAAGAGATACGTGCAGACTGCAGTATGACTCAAGTAAACAACACCAACATTTTATATGTTCCATTGAAAATATAGAACGTTACACACGGCGCTCAAAAATCTATCAAAATGTGTTAGTACGACTTTGGTAAGCTATGAAGCCGCACCGCTTGATGGATTGTACTGTGCTTCAACATAGGAGTATTATTATGGTGTGTGTATAAGGCAGGGGTCGGCAACCTTTACCAGTCAAAGAGCCATTTTGACCAGTTTCACAAATTATAGAAAACAATGGGAGCCGCAAAAAAAATTTTAAATTTTAAATGAAATAACACTGCATAAAGATTTGTTTTTTTTTGCTTTGTGCTATGTATAACCAGGGGTCTCAGACATGCTGCCCACAACTTTATGTGGAATTTGAAAGCTGGTGCGGCACGCAGGTTTTAAATGAATGGCGCTTGCCAGCGTCATGCGTGCCGAGATGGTACAGCATATAGCACCCACTACAACCAGCGTGCCTGATCAGCCACACGTTGTGTGGGCTTCCGCTTGCTCACGTAAGTGACAGCAAGGCATACTTGGTCAACAACCACACAGGTTACACTGACGGTGGCGGTATAAAAAAAAAATTTAACACTCTTACTAATAATGCGCCACACTGTGAACCCACACCAAACAAGAATGACAAACACATTTCGGGAGAACATCTGCACCGTAACACAACATAAACACAACAGAACACATACCCAGAATCCCATGCAGCCCTAACTCTTCCGGGATACATTATACACCCCCGCTACCAAATCCCGCCCACCTCAACCGACGCACAGAGAGGGGGGGGTTGGGGTGGGGGCGGGGTTTGGTGGTAGCAGGGGTGTATAATGTAGCCCGGAAGAGTCAGGGCTGCATGGGATTCTGGGTATTTGTCCTGTTGTGTTTATGTTGTGTTACGGTGCAGATGTTCTCCCGAAATGTGTTTGTCATTCTTGTTTGGTGTGGGTTCAAAGTGTGGCGCATTATTAGTAAGAGTGTTAAAGTTGTTTTATATGGTCACCGTCAGTGTAACCTGTGTGGCTGTTGACCAAGTATGCCTTGCTGTCACTTACGTGTGCAAGTAGAAGATGCATACTGTATAACAAGTGGTTGGGCTGGCACACTATTAATACAGATTGTAGAGGGCATCAAATGATGTACCATCATGGCACGCCCTTATTATAGATGTAAGGGTGAAAATCGGTGAATATTAATCCCGGGAGTTCTCTGCGAGAGTCACTGAATTCCGGAAGTCTCACGGAAAAATCGGGGGGTTCGGCAAGTAAGCTGCTGAGCCGCATCAGAGTGATCAAAGAGCCGCATGCGGCTCCGGAGCCGCGGGTTGCCGACCCCTGTCCTAGGCCTACTAGGCGACTGTATTTCAATGTTGGCCATTATTGTTGTACTTGGAAAGCCAAGTGTTCTCTTAGGTCGGGGGTCGGCAACCCGGCTCTTTAGCGCTGCCCTAGTGGCTCTCTGAAGCTTTTTCAAAAATGTATGAAAAATGGAAAAAGATGAGGGGGGAAACAATATGTTTTGTTTTAGTATGTTTTCTGTAGGAGGACAAACATGACACAAACCTCCCTAATTGTTATAAATCACACTGTATTAAACATGCTTCACTGATTCGAGTATTTGGCGAGCGCCGTTTTGTCCTACTAATTTTGGCGGTCCTTGAACTCACCTTAGTTTGCTTACATATATAACTTTCTCCGACTTCCTAGGACGTGTTTTTTCCTTTTTCTGTCTCATTTTGTCCACCAAACTTTTAACTTTGTGCATGAATGCACAAAGGTGAGTTTTGT
This sequence comes from Nerophis lumbriciformis, assembly GCF_033978685.3. NCBI lineage: Eukaryota > Metazoa > Chordata > Actinopteri > Syngnathiformes > Syngnathidae > Nerophis > Nerophis lumbriciformis. The sequence goes on from NC_084560.2 coordinate 41,789,445, forward strand.
CGGTGTTATTGACATGTGTAGAGTGCTAATCAGACATATTTGGTCACTGCATGACTGCAAGCTAATCGATGCTAACATGCTATTTAGGCTAGCGATATATACATATTGCATCATTATGCCTCATTTGTACCGTATTTTCCGCACCATAAGCCGCCCTGGGTTATAAGCCGCGCCTTCAATGAACGGCATATTTCAAAACTTTGTCCACCTATAAGCCGCCCCGTGTTATAAGCCGCATCTAACTGCGCTAAAGGGAATGTCAAAAAAACAGTCAGATAGGTCAGTCAAACTTTAATAATATATTAAAAACCAGCGTGATGTGGGCGTGCATGGAGTCGTATATCAACATGGACGGAGCTGCGTGAAAAAAGCCACCCGGCCTCTTCGCGTAAACTTCCCTTAACCACTCGCTCATCTTTTCTTCATCCATCCATCCCTTCGAGTTAGCTTTTATGATGACGCTGGCTGGAAAGGTCTCTTTTGGCAAGGTCTTCCTTTTGAATATCACCATGGGTGGGAGTTTCTGGCCATTAGCATGGCAAGCTAGAACCACAGTGAAGGATGACTTCTCATTCCCTGTGGTGCGAATATTCACCGTACGTGCTCCCGTTGTATCCACAGTGCGGTTCACAGGAATATCAAAAGTCAGTGGAACCTCGTCCATGTTGATAATGTTCTCTGGCCGGATCTTTTTTACAGCTATCTTGTTTTTACAATATGCACGGAAAGTAGCCAGCTTTTCTTGAAAGTCTTTAGGCAGTTGCTGTGAAATAGTAGTCCGTGTGCGGATGGAGAGATTGCGTCTTTTCATGAACCGGAAACCTGTCGCTTAGTAGGAGCCATTTTGTGGTCTTTACAGATGTACCGTAAACACACAAAGGAAATGAAACGTAATATCCGCTTCTTCTTCTTCTACGGGGGCGGGTGGTTGCTTACAGTAGAAGAAGAAGCGCTTCCTCTTCTATGGGGGCGGGTGCTTACCTTGGCGGTTGCTTGCGTAGAAGAAGAAGCGCTTCCTGTTCTACCGGGAAAAAAGATGGCGGCTGTTTACCGTAGTTGCGAGACCTAAACTTTATGAAAATGAATCTTAATATTAATCCATATATAAAGCGCACCGGGTTATAAGCCGCACTGTCAGCTTTTGAGTAAATTTGTGGTTTTTAGGTGCGGCTAATAGTGCGGAAAATACGGTAGCTATATTTGAGGTCATTTAGTTTCCTTTAAGTCCTCTTAATTCAATGTATATCTCATGACACTATCTGTATGTAATATGGCTTTTAATTTTTTGCGGCTCCAGACAAATGTGTTTTTGTATTTTTGGTCCAATATGGCTCTTTCAACATTTTGGGTTGCCGACCCCTGTCTTAGGTGGTACGTTGTGAATGCATTTTGAGAACCACTGGGATAGACTATTTATACCACAATGGGGAAATGATGTGGTTGCAGTGCAGGTACAATTACAGATATGGCGCCACCTGTTGCTTTGACAGCCTGCAGATATCTTCGAGATGCCTTTTTAAGCTTTTGGTTTGTACTGAGGTTCTTATGATGATCCATTTCTGTTCTTCTATTCCGGCTCCCAAGTCATGCCCACCAGTATGCCTCCACCCCGCAAGCTACCTCAGCGCCCCTGGGCTGCCTCCATCCCCACTATCCTCACCCACAATGCCCTGCACGTGCTCCTGCTGCCCTCGCCCACCCCCTGTCTGGTGCCAGGCCTGGCGGGAAGCTACCTCTGCTCGCCGCTGGAGCGCTTCTTGGGTTCGGTCATCATGAGGCGGCACCTGCAGAGGATCATTCAGCAGGAAGCCAACGTAAGAAGAGAAGAAGGAAAAGCAAGATCTGCACTATTTTGTTGTGCGCTCCTGCTCACGTCTCTCCTTCCGTGCAGCTTTCCATCGTGAACTCCAACGAGCCCGGGGTTATCATGTTCAAAACGGACGTGCTCAAGTGTCGCGTGGCTCTCAACCCAAAGAACTACCAGACTCTGCAGCTCAAAGTCACGCCGGAGAACGCGGGCCCGTGGTCACAGGACGAGCTTCAGGTGCTGGAGAAGTTCTTTGAGACGCGGGTAAGTACCTCACAAAGTTCATTGAAAGAGTTTCACATGACAGCTCACTCAACATATATAAAGAAGTGGGTTTTTTTTTATTGGTCTTTTTTTTCTTGTTCTCTTTTCTAGGTTGCAGGCCCTCCCTTTAAATACAACACATTGAATGCCTTCACAAAGCTGCTGGGAGCACCCACGCACATCCTCAGAGACTGTGTGCGCATCATGAAGCTGGAACTGGTTAGTTGTTGTTAATGCATATTTACTATACATTTTTGAGTTCAGCAGTATTAATTATTGCCACAATTGCAGACATAAAGCCCAGAACCTCGTGGTCAAGACTTTTTACAGTTAAAAGTAATGCAAATAGAAATAATCAAATCTGGGGTCAAACTTTAAGTTTATTTTCATTTAAAAATAAAATATTCAAATAAATTACATAAAATATTTTTTAAGTAAAAAAAAATAAATAATAATATATATATATATATATATATATATATATATATATATATATTTCTTTTTTTTTTTTTTTTTTTTTTTTTAATTTAGTTTTTTGTTTATACATATAAATAAATAAATAAACCTTGTGGTTAAGACTTTTCACAGTTAAAAGTAATGCAAATACAAATAATCAATTCCGGGGTCAAACTTTAAGTTTATTTTCATTTAAAAATAAAATATTCAAATAAATTACATAAAATATTTTTTAAGTAAAAAAAAAAAAATATATATATATATATATATTTTTTTTAATTTAGTTTTTTGTTTATACGTATAAATAAATAAAAGGATACTTTTATTTATTTATTTATTTATATGTATAAACAAAAAACTAAATAAAAAAAAAAAAAATATATATATATATATATATTTTTTTTTTTACTTAAAAAATATTTTATTTAATCTATTTGAATATTTTATTTTTAAATGAAAATAAACTTAAAGTAGACATTCATAACTAAAATTCACATATATAAGTTGACCACAGTTAATATTAAGTTGCAAAAAAATGTGCTTCATTTATGTCATTTCCCATGTGTCTTAAATTAGGAATAAGTTAACACCATAAATATAACTAGATACGTCATGCTAGGGTTAGGCCATATGGCTGAAAACTGTATCACGATATAAGTGTTTGATATCGGTTGATATCGATAATTATTGATATTTTTTTGTGACCTATTAAAAAAAGGACCAGGAGAAAAATATATTAAATGTAAACATTTTTATTTCAAATGTAACCTTCCTCTGATTATAATACCCTCAGTTATCAAGGCAGAAAGTAAATGAAATGTCAATACAAGCATGGAAAACAATCAGTCAATGTAAACAAATTCAAGAAATAGACGGCGCACTAAAAGAATATCCAAAGAGGGTAACCTTAAACGATGGGTTAGTGAGGCTGACACGGGGCTTAGGCTAAATAATTATTCGTTTATGGAGTTATCCGGCTTAATGTAGAAGGGCCTAAATGTCCCACCAGAGACAATAACACACTAGATCAGGGGTGCTCACACTTTTTCTGCAGGCGAGCTACTTTTCAATTGATCAAGTCGTGGGGATCTACCTCATTCATACATATGTATAATTTATATTTACTTATTTATGAAATATATGTTTTTGTTAACAAGTTAAAGGTGTTTAATGATAATGCAAGCATGTTTAACACATATAGTTAATATTGTTAATACATTAAAGGTGTTTAATGATAATACAAGTATGTTTAATACATATAGTTAATATTGTTAACAAGTTAAAGGTGTTTAAAGATAATGCAAGCATGTTTAACACAAATAGTTAATATTGTTAACAACTTAAAGGTGGTTAAAGATAAAACAAGCATGTTTAACACATATAGTTAATATTGTTAACAACTTAAAGGTGATTAAAGATAATACAAGCATGTTTAACACATATAGTTAATATTGTTAACAACTTAAAGGTGGTTAAAGATAATACAAGCATGTTTAACACATATAGATTCCTTTCTTTCATGAAGACAAGAATATAAGTTGGTGTATTACCTGATTCTGATGACTTGCATTGATTGGAATCAGACAGTGGTGCTGATAACGTCCGCATTTTCGAATGGAGGAGAAAAAAAGTCCTCCTTTCTGCCCAATACCACATGAAAGTGGTTGGTTTTTGGCATCTTATTTGTCCAGCTTCCGTACTCCTTTGTATACACTTTACAGGAAATACATTGTCGGCAAACTCCGTAGCTTGCTAGCTTGTGCACGCCAGCTTTCTGAGACTCTTATTTTGGTAGCGCAGGCAGGATGAAGCAGAGCTTTTATTGTGCAACTGTGCAGTCGGTCTTTGGAGTTTTGACGACAGGTACGGCGCCAGAGTCTGTTGAAATAAAGTGTTTCTCGCCTTCCAGTCGGTAATTTTAATGAGCTGGCAGCAGCCAGCGTCATCTCAGAAGACCCTCGGGTGCCGTGAATGTCAATCAAGTGACGAAAGTGACGTCATAGTGAAGATTTATGATCGCTCATTTGTAGGACTATTTTTTAAATGCCTGGCTGGTGATCGACTGACACACCCTCCGAGATCGACCGGTAGATCGCGATCGACGTAATGAGCACCCCTGCACTAGATCACTGCTACACGGCTCTTAAAGGGGCATACCACTCTGGGGCATACCGGCTCTTAGCTGCTCTGATCACAATTTGATCCATCTCATCCCAACTTACAAACACAAATTTAAATCTGCAAAGCCTGCATTCGGAACAGTAAAGAGATGGACAAATGAGGCGAAGGAAGAGTTACAGGACTGCTTTGACTGTACAGACTGGAGTGTGTTTGAGGGACTTGTACGAGTTCTCGTACACTGTGACATCTTACATTAGTTTCTGTGAGGAAGTATGTGTGCCAACAAAGACTTTCCGCATCTTCAACAACAACAAAGCATGGTTCACAGCAAAACTGAGCCAGCTGCGTCAGGCAAAGGAGGAGGCATACAGAGCGGGAGACAGGTCTCTGTTCAAAACACTCAGGAACACTTTGAATATGGAAATCAGAGCTGCAAAAAAAAAAAATATCTGAGAAGCTGGAAGTCCAGTTTTCAGCCAACAACTCGTCTTCATTGTGGAAAAGTCTTCAAGAAATTACCACCTACAAAAGGCCATCACCCAATCTTGATGCTAATTATGGCCTTGCTGAGGAGCTGAATAGCTTCTATTGTCGTTTTGATAAAGGGCCATCTACACCCCTCCCCCACTCCAGTCCAACTGCAATCACCTCTACTCACATTTCTACCCCTCCCCCGCCCGACACACAATCCACTCTAATCATACATGAGGGAAATGTTCGCCGCCTCTTTCAGAGACAGAACATCCGAACGGCACCAGGACCTGACAAGAGTTACACCTTCCTGTCTCAGGACCTGTGCTGTCCAACTAGCACCTGTCTTCACAAAGATATTCAACAGATCACTGGAGCAGTGCGAAGTCCCCTCTTGCTTCAAAAACTCCACCATCATTCCAGTCCCTAAGAAATCTTCCACCACTGAACTTAACGACTACAGACCTGTGGCCTTGACTTCAGTCGTCATGAAGTCCTTTGAACGGTTAGTGCTGTCTCATCTTAAAGGGGAACATAATCACAATTTCAGAAGGGTTAAAACCATTAAAAATCAGTTCCCAGTGGCTTATTATATTTTTCGACGTTTTTTTCAAAATTTTACCCATCACGCAATATCCCTAAAAAAAGCTTCAAAGTGCCTGATTTTAACCATCGTTATAAACACCCGTCCATTTTCCTGTGACGTCACATAGTGAAGCCAACACAAACAAACATGGCGGAAAGAACAGCAAGCTATAGCGACATTAGCTCGGATTCAGACTCGGATTTCAGCGGCTTAAGCGATTCAACAGATTACGCATGTATTGAAACGGATGGTTGAAGTGTGGAGGCAGGTAGCGAAAACGAAATTGAAGAAGAAACCGAAGCTATTGAGCCATATCGGTTTGAACCGTATGCAAGCGAAACCGACGAAAACGGCACGACAGCCAGCGACACGGGAGAAAGCGAGGACGAATTCGGAGATCGCCTTCTAACCAACGATTGGTACCGTATTTTCCGCACCATAAACCGCCCCGTGTTATAAGCTGCGCCTTCAATGAACGGCATATTTCAAAACTTTGTCCACCTATAAGCCGCCCCGTGTTGTAAGCCGCATCTAACTGCGCTACAGGGAATGTCAAAAAAACAGTCAGATAGGTCAGTTAAACTTTAATAATATATTAAAAACCAGCGTTCTAACAACTCTGTTCACTCCCAAAATGTACGGTAATGTGCAAATGTGCAATCACAAACATAGTAAAATTCAAAATAGTGCAGAGCAATAGCAATAACTTAATGTTGCTCGAACGTTAATGTCACAACACACAAAATAAACATAACACTCACTTTCTGAAGTTATTCTTCATTCATAAATCCCTCGAATTCTTCTTCTACGGTGTCCGAATTAAAAAGTTGGGCGAATACGGGATCCAAAATGGCCGGCTCCGTCTCGTCGAAGTCATCAGAGTCAGTGTCGCTGTTGTTTTTCCAGCAGTTCCGTGAATCCTGCCTTCCGGAAAGCTCGGACCACAGTTGAGACCGAAATATCCGCCCAGGCATTTACGATCCACTGGCAGATGTTGGCGTATGTCGTCCGGCGCTGTCTCCCTGTCTTAGTGAATGTGTGTTCGCCTTCGGTCATCCATTGTTCCCACGCCGTTCGCAGTCATGCTTTAAATGCCTTGTTGACACCAATATCGAGCGGTTGGAGTTCTTTGGTTAATCCACCCGGAATGACGGCGAGTGTTGTATTTGTGTGCTTCACTTGTTTTTTGACACCATCTGTGATGTGGGCGCGCATGGAGTCGTATATCAACATGGACGGAGCTGTGTGAAAAAAGCCACCCGGCCTCTTCGCGTAAACTTCCCTTAACCACTCGCTCATCTTTTCTTCATCCATCCATCCCTTCGTGTTAGCTTTTATGATGACGCCGGCTGGAAAGTTCTCTTTTGGCAAGGTCTTCCTTTTGAATATCACCATGGGTGGAAGTTTCTGGCCATTAGAATGGCAAGCTAGAACCACAGTGTGTCGCTTAGTAGGAGCCATTTTGTGGTCTTTACAGATGTAAACACACAAAGGAAATGAAACGTAATACCCGCGCGCTTCTTCTTCTATGGGGGCGGGTGCTTACCTTGGCGGTTGCTTACCGTAGAAGAAGAAGCACTTCCTCTTCTACGGGGAAAAAAGATGGCGGCTGTTTACCGTAGTTGCGAGACCTAAACTTTATGAAAATGAATCTTAATATTAATCCATATATAAAGCGCACCGGGTTATAAGCCGCACTGTCAGCTTTTGAGAAAATTTGTGGTTTTTAGGTGCGGCTAATAGTGCGGAAAATACGGTATGTGTTTGTTTGGCATTAAAGGAAACTAACAACTATGAACTAGGTTTACAGCATATGAAATACATTTGGCAACAACATGCACTTTGAGAGTGCAGACAGCCCAATTTTCATCAATTAATATATTCTGTAGACATACCCTCATCCGCGCTCTTTTCCTGAAAGCTGATCTGTCCAGTTTTGGAGTTGATGTCAGCAGGCCAAGGAAGCTAGGGTCGATAGCTCGCTCGTCTGCGGGAACAAACCGCCGCCATTGCTTGCCGTGCTACCGAGGTCCTTTGTCCCTGAATAGCTCACACACTCCGGCAGATTCAATGGGGGTCTGGCGGCAGATTTCTTTGACTTTATCGTTGGAAATGCATCTGCTTTGAGTGTCGCAGGATATCCACACATTCTTGCCATCTCTGTCGTAGCATAGCTTTCGTCGGTAAAGTGTGCGGAACAAACGTCCGATTTCTTGCCACTTTGGCATCTTTGGGCCACTGGTGCAACTTGAATCCGTCCCTGTTCGTGTTGTTACACCCTCCGACAACACACCGACGAGGCATGATGTCTCCAAGGTACGGAAAACAGTCGAAAAAACGGAAAATAACGAGCTGTTTTGACCCGGTGTTTGAGAAAATGGCGGATTGCTTCCTGATCGCTCCGAGAGCGAATATTAGAAAGGCGTTTAATTCGCCAAAATTCACCCATTTAGAGTTCGGAAATCGGTTAAAAAAATATATGGTCTTTTTTCTGCAACTTCAAGGTATATATTGACGCTTACATAGGTCTGGTGATAATGTTCCTCTTTAAAGACTGTGGACTTCAGGAAACACCCCTCAGTGCTGCCTCCCCTCACAATATCCAACAGCCCAGTGTCAATGGTGAACTCTTTCAAGTTCTTGGGAACCATCATCTCCCAGGGTTTGAAGTGGGAGACAAACACCAGCACCATCCACAAAATGGCTCGGCAGAGGATGTACTTCCTACGGCAACTTAGCAAATATGGCTTACCACAAGAGCTGTTAGTCATATTCTACACTGCTTCAGTTGAATCCATTTTCTGCTCATCCATTACTGTCTGGTTCGGGGCAACCACAACAAAGGATAGATGCAGACTACAGCGCACAATCAGATCAGCGGAAAAGACCATCGGTGCCCCCCCTGCCCTCCCTACAGGACTTGTACTTCAGCAGGACCAGGAAGAGGGCAGAGAACATCACTAAAGACCCCACACACCCGGCATACACTGTCTTCAAATTCCTCCCCTCTGGCAGACGATACAGATCCCTGCACACTAAAACTACTAGATACAATAACAGTTTCTTTCCCACTGCCATCACTCTCCTGAACAGTAGATAAGGCGGACAGCACAATCTGATCTGTTCCCAAGCACAACCTGACTTTACTGACACTACTGAATTTATATTCATGCATCCTGCATAGGGATGTCCCGATCCGATATTTGGATCGGATCGGCCGCCGATATTTGCCAAAAAATGCGTATCGGCAAGGCATGAGAAAATGCCGATCCAATATAGCCAATTCATTTTGAATGGGAAAAATGTCCCGGGAATTCTGGGAATTTGGGGAATTTGTCAGGGGAAAGCCCGCAATTCCCGAATAGACTGAACGGTTTGAATCTTATGAAAAATGTGGAAAGTAGAGCGCACAAAAATCTGGAGAAGAAGAAGATCATGGCTTTTTTGCCGATATCCGATATTCCGATATTGTCCAACTCTTAATTACCGATTCCGATATCAACCGATACCGATATATACAGTGGTGGAATTAACACATTATTATGCCTAATTTTGTTGTGATGCCCCGCTGGATGCATTAAACAATGTAACAAGGTTTTCCAAAATAAATCAACTCAAGTTATGGAAAAAAAAAATGCCAACATGGCACTTATTATATTATTATTGAAGTCACAAAGTGCCTTATTTTTTTTTTTTGCATGTCTCAAAACAGCAGCTTGGAATTTGGGACATGCTCTCCCTGAGAGAGCATGAGGAGGTTGAGGTGGGCGGGGTAGGAGGTAGCGGGGGGGGTGTATATTGTAGCGTCCCGGAAGAGTTAGTGCTGCAAGGGCTTCTGGGTATTTGTTCTGTTGTGTTTATGTTGTGTTACGGTGCGGATGTTCTCCCGAAACGTGTTTGCCATACTTGTTTGGTGTGGGTTCACAGTGTGGCGCATATTTGTAACAGGGTTAAAGTTGTTTATACGGCCACCCTCAGTGTGACCTGTATGGCTGTTGACCAAGTATGCTGGCATTCTTTTGTGTGTGTGTGCGTGCGTGCGTGCGTGCGTGCGTGCGTGCGTTTGTGCGTGCGTGCGTGCGTGCGTTTGTGCGTGCGTGCGTGCCTGTGTGCGTGCGTTTGTGCGTGCGTGCGTGCGTGCGTGCCTGTGTGCGTGCGTTTGTGCGTGCGTGCGTGCGTGCGTGCGTTTGTGCGTGCGTGCGTGCCTGTGTGCGTGCGTTTGTGCGTGCGTGCGTGCGTGCGTGCGTGCGTGCGTGCGTGCCTGTGTGCGTGCGTTTGTGCGTGCGTGCGTGCGTGCGTGCGTGCGTTTGTGCGTGCGTGCGTGCCTGTGTGCGTGCGTTTGTGCGTGCGTGCGTGCGTGCGTGCGTGCGTGCCTGTGTGCGTGCGTTTGTGCGTGCGTGCGTGCGTTTGTGCGTGCGTGCGTGCCTGTGTGCGTGCGTGCGTTTGTGCGTGCGTGCGTGCGTGCGTGCGTGCGTGCGTGCCTGTGTGCGTGCGTTTGTGCGTGCGTGCGTGCGTGCGAAAAGCCGTAGGTATTATGTGACTGGACCGGCACGCAAAGGCAGTGCCTTTAAGGTTTATTGGCACTCTGTACTTCTCCCTACGTCCGTGTACACAGCGGCCTTTTAAAAAGTCATACATTTTACTTTTTGAAACCGATACCGATAATTTCCGAACCGATACCGATAATTTCCAATATTACGTTTTAAAGCATTTATCGGCCTATAATATCATCAGCCCGATATTATCGGACATCTCTAATTATCGCACATTCTTCTTCAGTCTGGGGCCAAACTGACAAGTAAATGTGCATGCACTACCGAGTTTGGATTTCATTTATGTTGACATACGAAGGTCCTGAGTAGTCTTGGGTTCAATCCCGGGCTCGGGATCTTTCTGTGTGGAGTTTGCATGTTCTCCCCGTGACTGCGTGGGTTCCCTCCGGGTACTCCGGCTTCCTCCCACTTCCAAAGACATGCACCTGGGGATAAGTTGATTGGCAACACTAAATTGGCCCTAGTGTGTGAATGTGAGTGTGAATGTTGCCTGTCTATCTGTGTTGGCCCTGCGATGAGGTGGCGACTTGTCCAGGGTGTACCCCGCCTTCCGCCCGATTGTAGCTGAGATAGGCTCCAGCGCCCCCGTGACCCCAAAGGGAATAAGCGGTAGAAAATGGATGGATGGATGACCTCCAAGGCGCGCTGAAATAAACGTGTATTAATGCGGTGTTCCCATTTCCTGCAGTTCCCAGACCAGGCTGCGCAGCTGAAGTGGAACGTCCAGTTCTGCCTCACCATCCCTCCCAGCGCTCCCCCCATCGCCCCCCCCGGAACCATCGCCGTGGTGCTCAAGTCCAAGATGCTGTTCTTCGTAAGTGTCCGACACCACCCGGCACCTGCGTTCTTTGAAAGCGCCTCACCAGTGTACCTTTCGGGGCCCCCCTCCCCACAGCTGCAGCTGACCCAGCGCGTCCCGGTGCCTCAGGAGCCCGTGAGCATCATCGTGCCCATCGTGTACGACATGGCGTCGGGCTTCACCCAGCAGGCCGACATCCCCAGGCAGCCCAGCTCCTCTGGGGCGGCGGCGCTCATGGTGTCCAACATCCTGAAGAGGTTCAACGAGCTGCACCCCACCAGACCGGGTGAGTGGGTTGGTCTAGACCGGGGATGTCAAACAGGCGGCCAGCAAACAGGTTTAATCCGGCCCACGAGATGAGATTGTGTAAATGAGCTGCATTTTTAAATGAAAGAAACTGCTGCTCTCAATGTGTCCACTGGATGTCGCTATAGCAATTCTGACAGGCCAGCAAATAATTTACACTGAGGCAAGTTCTTCACTTCCCCTTTAGCTGACCTTTAGCTATAGACGCTGCAGTGTTGTACTCCACTCTCCACTTTTCTGCATCACTCCAGCTTTCTTGCTGCCCTCAGTCTCCTCTTTCTTTGACTAGCGTTCTTGTAGTAGGTTCTTCAAATTAGCAGACCGCTCCTGTCATATAGAGGATCTTTGACTAGCGTTCTTGTAGTATGTTCTTAAAAACAGCAGAGCGCTCCTGTCATATAGAGGATTTATAACAGGAGCGCTCTGCTGTATAACTCTGGTCAAAGATCCTCTATGTGACAGGAATGCTCTGCTTGTTTTTAAGACCCTACTACAAAGATCCTCTATATGACAGAAGCACTCTGCTGTTTAAGAACGTACTACAAGAGCGCTCGTCAAAGATCCTCTATATGACAGGAGCGCTCTGCTGTTTTTAAGAATCTACTACAAGAGCGCTCGTCAAAGATCCTCTATATAACAGGAGCGCTCTGCTAATTTGAAGAACCTACTACAAGAATCCTAGTCAAAGTTCTTCTATATAACAGGAGCGCTCTGCTGTATAACTCTGGTCAAAGATCCTCTATGTGACAGGAGTGCTCTGCTTGTTTTTAAGACCCTATTACAAAGATCCTCTATATGACAGAAGCACTCTGCTGTTTAAGAACGTACTACAAGAGCGCTTGTCAAAGATCCTCTATATGACGGAAGCGCTCTGCTTGTTTTTAATACCCTATTACAAAGATCCTCTATATGACAGAAGCACTCTGCTGTTTAAGAACGTACTACAAGAGCGCTAGTCAAAGATCCTCTATATGACAGAAGCGCTCTGCTGTTTTTAAGAATCTACTACAAGAGCGCTCGTCAAAGATCCTCTATATAACAGGAGCGCTCTGCTAATTTGAAGAACCTACTACAAGAATGCTAGTCAAAGATCTTCTATATAACAGGAGCGCTCTGCTGTATAACTCTGGTCAAAGATCCTCTATGTGACAGGAGTGCTCTGCTTGTTTTTAAGACCCTACTACAAAGATCCTCTATATGACAGAAGCACTCTGCTGTTTAAGAACGTACTACAAGAGCGCTTGTCAAAGATCCTCTATATGACGGAAGCGCTCTGCTTGTTTTTAAGACCCTATTACAAAGATCCTCTATATGACAGAAGCACTCTGCTGTTTAAGAACGTACTACAAGAGCGCTCGTCAAAGATCCTCTATATGACAGGAGCGCTCTGCTGTTTTTAAGAATCTACTACAAGAGCGCTCGTCAAAGATCCTCTATATAACAGGAGCGCTCTGCTAATTTGAAGAACCTACTACAAGAATCCTAGTCAAAGATCTTCTATATAACAGGAGCGCTCTGCTGTATAACTCTGGTCAAAGATCCTCTATGTGACAGGAGTGCTCTGCTTGTTTTTAAGACCCTATTACAAAGATCCTCTATATGACAGAAGCACTCTGCTGTTTAAGAACGTACTACAAGAGCGCTTGTCAAAGATCCTCTATATGACGGAAGCGCTCTGCTTGTTTTTAATACCCTATTACAAAGATCCTCTATATGACAGAAGCACTCTGCTGTTTAAGAACGTACTACAAGAGCGCTAGTCAAACATCCTCTATATGACAGAAGCGCTCTGCTGTTTTTAAGAATCTACTACAAGAGCGCTCGTCAAAGATCCTCTATATAACAGGAGCGCTCTGCTAATTTGAAGAACCTACTACAAGAATGCTAGTCAAAGATCTTCTATATAACAGGAGCGCTCTGCTGTATAACTCTGGTCAAAGATCCTCTATGTGACAGGAGTGCTCTGCTTGTTTTTAAGACCCTACTACAAAGATCCTCTATATGACAGAAGCACTCTGCTGTTTAAGAACGTACTACAAGAGCGCTTGTCAAAGATCCTCTATATGACGGAAGCGCTCTGCTTGTTTTTAAGACCCTATTACAAAGATCCTCTATATGACAGAAGCACTCTGCTGTTTAAGAACGTACTACAAGAGCGCTAGTCAAAGATCCTCTATATGACAGAAGCGCTCTGCTATTTTTAAGAATCTACTAAAAGAGCGCTCGTCAAAGATCCTCTATATGACAGGAGCGCTCTGCTAATTTGAAGAACCTACTACAAGAATGCTAGTCAAAGATCTTCTATATAACAGGAGCGCTCTGCTGTATAACTCTGGTCAAAGATCATCTATGTGACAGGAGCACTTTGCTGTTTTTAGGAATCTTTTGCAAAAACGCCAGTCAAAGATCTTTTACATGACACGAGCCCTCTGCTATTTTTAAGAACCTACTACAAGAACGCTAGTCAAAGATCCTCTATATGACAAGAGCGCTCTGCTGTATAACTCTGGTAAAAAGATCATCTATATGACAGGAGCGCTTTGCTGTTTTTAGGAATATTTTGCAAAAACGCCAGTCAAAGATTCTCTATATGACAGAAGAGCTCTGCTGTTTTTAAGAACATATTACAAGAACAATAGTCAAAAATCCTCCATATGACAGGAGTGCTCTGCTGTATAACTCTGGTCAAAGATCCTCTATGTGACAGGAGTGCTCTGCTTGTTTTTAAGACCCTACTACAAAGATCCTCTATATGACAGAAGCACTCTGCTGTTTAAGAACGTACTACAAGAGCGCTAGTAGTATGTTCTTGTAGTATGTTCTTTAAAAACCGCAGCGCGCTCCTTTCATATAGAGGATCTTTGACTAGCGTTCTTGTAGTATGTTCTTAAAATTAGCAGGGCGCTCCTGTCATATGGAGGATCTTTGACTAGCGTTCTTGTAGTATGTTGTTAAAAAACAGCAGACCGCTAATGGTATATAGAGGATCTTTGACTAGCGCTCTTCTAGTACGTTCTTAAAAACAGCAGAGCGCTTCTGTCATTTGGAGGATCTTTGACGAGCGTTCGTGTAGTAGGTTCTTAAAAACAGCAGAGCACTCCTATCATATAGAGGATCTTTGACCAGCGCTCTTGTAGTATGTTCTTAAAATTAGCAGAGCGCTCCTGTCATATAGATGATCTTTGACTAGAGTTCTTGTAGTATGTTCTTAAAAAACCGCAGCGCGCTCCTTTCATATAGAGGATCTTTGACTAGCGCTCTTGTAGTATGTTCTTAAAATTAGCAGAGCGCTCCTGTCATATAGAGGATCTTTGACTAGCGTTCTTGTAGTATGTTGTTAAAAAACAGCAGAGCGCTAATGGTATATAGAGGATCTTTGACTAGCGCTCTTCTAGTACGTTCTTAAAAACAGCAGAGCGCTTCTGTCATTTGGAGGATCTTTGACGAGCGTTCGTGTAGTAGGTTCTTAAAAACAGCAGAGCACTCCTATCATATAGAGGATCTTTGACCAGCGCTCTTGTAGTATGTTCTTAAAATTAGCAGAGCGCTCCTGTCATATAGATGATCTTTGACTAGCGCTCTTGTAGTAGATTCTTAAAAACAGCAGAGTGCTTCTGTCATGTAGAGGATCTTTGACTAGCGTTCTTGTAGTATGTTCTTAAAAAACCGCAGCGCGCTCCTGTCATATGGAGGATCTTTGACTAGCGTTCTTGTAGTATGTTCTTAAAAAACAGCAACGCACTCCTTTTATATAGAGGATCTTTGACTAGCGTTCTTGTAGTATGTTCTTAAAAACAGCAGAGCGCTCATGGTATATAGAGGATCTTTGACTAGCGTTCTTGTAGTATGTTCTTAAAATTAACAGACCGCTCCTGTCATATAGAGGATCTTTGACTAGCGTTATTGTAGCATGTTCTTAAAAAACAGCAGAGCGCTCCTGTCATATAGAGGATCTTTGACTAGCGTTCTTGTAGTATGTTCTTAAAAAACCGCAGCGCGCTCTTTTCATATAGAGGATCTTTGACTAGCGTTCTTGTAGTATGTTCTTAAAAAACCGCAGCGCGCTCCTTTCATATAGAGGATCTTTGACTAGCGTTCTTGTAATATATTCTTAAAATTAGCAGAGCGCTCCTGTCATATGGAGGATCTTTGACTAGCGTTCTTGTAGTATGTTCTTAAAAAACCGCAGCGCGCTCCTTTCATATAGAGGATCTTTGACTAGCGTTCTTGTAGTTTGTTCTTGAAATTAGCAGGGCGCTCCTGTCATATGGAGGATCTTTGACTAGCGTTCTTGTAGTATGTTGTTAAAAAACAGCAGAGCGCTAATGGTATATAGAGGATCTTTGACTAGCGCTCTTCTAGCACGTTCTTAAAAACAGCAGAGCGCTTCTGTCATTTGGAGGATCTTTGATGAGCGTTCTTGTAGTAGGTTCTTAAAAACAGCAGAGTACTCCTATCATATAGAGGATCTTTGACTAGCGCTCTTGTAGTATGTTCTTAAAATTAGCAGAGCGCTCCTGTCATATAGATGATCTTTGACCAGAGTTATACAGCAGAGCGCTCCTGTTATATAGAAGATCTTTGACTAGCGTTCTTGTAGTAGGTTCTTCAAATTAGCAGAGTGCTCCTGTCATATAGAGGATCTTTGGCTAGCGCTCTTGTAGTAGATTCTTAAAAACAGCAGAGCGCTTCTGTCATATAGAGGATCTTTGACTAGCGCTCTTGTAGTACCTTCTTAAACAGCAGAGTGCTTCTGTCATATAGAGGATCTTTGTAGTAGGGTCTTAAAAACAAGCAGAGCACTCCTGTCACATAGAGGATCTTTGACCAGAGTTATACAGCAGAGCACTCCTGTCATATGGAGGATTTTTTACTATTGTTCTTGTAATATGTTCTTAAAAACAGCAGAGCTCTTCTGTCCTATAGAGAATCTTTGACTCGCGTTTTTGCAAAATATTCCTAAAAACAGCAAAGCTCTCCTGTCATATAGATGATCTTTTTACCAGAGTTATACAGCAGAGCGCTCTTGTCATATAGAGGATCTTTGACTAGCGTTCTTGCAGTAGGTTCTTAAAAATAGCAGAGGGCTTGTGTCATGTAAAAGATCTTTGACTGGCGTTTTTGCAGAAGATTAATCAAAACAGCAAAGTGCTCCTGTCATATAGATGATCTTTGACCAGAGTTAAACAGCAGAGCGCTCCTGTCTTATAGAGGATCTTTGACTAGCGTTCTTGTAGTAGGTTCTTAAAAACAGCAGAGCGCTCTTCTGTCATATACAGAATCTTTGACTCGCGTTTTTGCAAAATATTCCTAAAAACAGCAAAGCGCTCCTGTCATATAGATGATCTTTTTACCAGAGTTATACAGCAGAGCGCTCTTGTCATATAGAGGATCTTTGACTAGCACTCTTGTAGTAGGTTCTTAAAAATAGCAGAGGGCTCGTGTCATGTAAAAGATCTTTGACTCGCGTTTTTGCAAAAGATTCCTAAAAACAGCAAAGTGCTCCTGTCATATAGATGATCTTTGACCAGAGTTAAACAGCAGAGCGCTCCTGTCATATAGAGGATCTTTGACTATTGTTCTTGTAATATGTTCTTAAAAACAGCAGAGCTCTTCTGTCATATAGAGAATCTTTGACTCGCGTTTTTGCAAAATATTCCTAAAAACAGCAAAGGGCTCCTGTCATATAGATTATCTTTTTACCAGAGTTATACAGCAGAGCGCTCTTGTCATATAGAGGATCTTTGACTAGCACTCTTGTAGTAGGTTCTTAAAAATAGCAGAGGGCTCGTGTCATGTAAAAGATCTTTGACTCGCGTTTTTGCAAAAGATTCCTAAAACAGCAAAGTGCTCCTGTCATATAGATGATCTTTGACCAGAGTTATACAGCAGAGCGCTCCTGTTATATAGAAGATCTTTGACTAGCATTCTTGTAGTAGGTTCTTCAAATTAGCAGAGCGCTCCTGTTATATAGAGGATCTTTGACTAGCGCTCTTGTAGTACGTTCTTAAACAGCAGAGTGCTTCTGTCATATAGAGGATCTTTGTAGTAGGGTCTTAAAAACAAGCAGAGCACTCCTGTCACATAGAGGATCTTTGACCAGAGTTATACAGCAGAGCACTCCTGTCATATGGAGGATTTTTGACTATTGTTCTTGTAGTATGTTCTTAAAAACAGCAGAGCTCTTCTGTCATATAGAGAATCTTTGACTGGCGTTTTTGCAAAATATTCCTAAAAACAGCAAAGCGCTCCTGTCATATAGATTATCTTTTTACCAGAGTTATACAGCAGAGCGCTATTGTCATATAGAGGATCTTTGACTAGCGCTCTTGTAGTAGGTTCTTAAAAATAGCAGAGGGCTCGTGTCATGTAAAAGATCTTTGACTGGCGTTTTTGCAGAAGATTCCTAAAAACAGCAAAGTGCTCCTGTCATATAGATGATCTTTGACCAGAGTTATACAGCAGAGCGCTCCTGTTATATAGAAGATCTTTGACTAGCATTCTTGTAGTAGGTTCTTCAAATTAGCAGAGCGCTCCTGTTATATAGAGGATCTTTGACGAGCGCTCTTGTAGTAGATTCTTAAAAACAGCAGAGCGCTTCTGTCATATAGAGGATCTTTGACTAGCGCTCTTGTAGTACGTTCTTAAACAGCAGAGTGCTTCTGTCATATAGAGGATCTTTGTAGTAGGGTCTTAAAAACAAGCAGAGCACTCCTGCCACATAGAGGATCTTTGACCAGAGTTATACAGCAGAGCACTCCTGTCATATGGAGGATTTTTGACTATTGTTCTTGTAGTATGTTCTTAAAAACAGCAGAGCTCTTCTGTCATATAGAGAATCTTTGACTCGCGTTTTTGCAAAATATTCCTAAAAACAGCAAAGCGCTCCTGTCATATAGATGATCTTTTTACCAGAGTTATACAGCAGAGCGCTCTTGTCATATAGAGGATCTTTGACTAGCACTCTTGTAGTAGGTTCTTAAAAACAGCAGAGCTCTTCTGTCACATAGAGAATCTTTGACTCGCGTTTTTGCAAAATATTCCTAAAAACCGCAAAGCGCTCCTGTCATATAGATGATCTTTGACCAGAGTTATACAGCAGAGCGCTCTTGTCATATAGAGGATCTTTGACTAGCACTCTTGTAGTAGGTTCTTAAAAATAGCAGAGGACTTGTCATGTAAAAGATCTTTGACTCGCGTTTTTGCAAAATATTCCTAAAAACAGCAAAGTGCTCCTGTCATATAGATGATCTTTGACCGGAGTTAAACAGCAGAGCGCTCTTGTCATATAGAGGATCTTTGACTAGCACTCTTGTAGTAGGTTCTTAAAAATAGCAGAGGGCTCGTGTCATGTAAAAGATCTTTGACTGGCGTTTTTGCAAAAGATTCCTAAAAACAGCAAAGTGCTCCTGTCATATAGATGATCTTTGACCCGAGTTATACAGCAGAACGCTCCTGTCATATGGAGGATTTTTGACTAGCGTTCTTGTAGTAGGTTCTTAAAAACAGCAGAGCTCTTCTGTCATATACAGAATCTTTGACTCGCGTTTTTGCAAAATATTCCTAAAAACCGCAAAGCGCTCCTGTCATATAGATGATCTTTTTACCAGAGTTATACAGCAGAGCGCTCTTGTCATATAGAGGATCTTTGACTAGCACTCTTGTAGTAGGTTCTTAAAAATAGCAGAGGGCTCGTGTCATGTAAAAGATCTTTGACTGGCGTTTTTGCAAAAGATAAATAAAAACAGCAAAGTGCTCCTGTCATGTAGATGATCTTTGACCAGAGTTAAACAGCAGAGCGCTCCTGTCATATAGAGGATCTTTGACTAGCGTTCTTGTAGTAGGTTCTTAAAAACAGCAGAGCGCTCCTGTCAGAGGATCTTTGACCCGAGTTATACGGCAGAGCGCTCCTGTCATAAAGAGGATCTTTGATTAGCGTTCTTGTTGTAGGTTCTTAAAAACAACAGTTCAATGTAGCTTGTTTTTCTTAGTTGCCATTTTGTTGTCGTTGGCTCACGTTCCTCCCTCCCTCCCTCCCTGCCAGGTGACTGCACCATATTCGCGTCGGTCCACGAGCTGATGGCCAACCTCACCCTGCCGCCCGGCACACGCCAGTAGAAGACCCACGGACCAATGGAGACCCTTACTGGACCACGGAGCACGACGGAGGTCTGGACGTTTTTAGATGGCCGACGTCACGTTAGTTTCAATCCTAGTGAATGACATCATCATGTGTTGGTTCTTACAGGCTGAAGATGAGTAGAGGAGGTATATTTTGCATATCCAGGATATTTTGTAAACAGGAATATTATCTATTGAAATTATGTTTGTTTACAAGAATATGTACATTGTTGTATATTTGACTTTCTTTCAAGATAGACTCCTTTTTTCTTCTTTTGGCCTGCACCTCTCACGGTGTATCATGAGAAATGATCCCTACCTTGTCTTCGGGACTTTTGGCGAGAGCTCTCCCTCGCATTTGTACTTTCACTACGGACTACTGTGACAGACTTTATAAAGCCGGCTGTATTTTACGGGGGGGGATTTGATACATCCTGTCTCAACATTTTGCTATTTAATAAAGAAAGCAAGCAGGAGGAAGTTCTTCCACCAGCAAAGCCTGATCTATTTCAGCAAAATAAAAAACATACCCTACTCCATACTTGCCAACCGTCCCGGATTTCCCGGGAGACGCTCGAAATTCAGCGCCTCTCCCGAAATTCAGGCGGAGCTGGAAGCCACGCCCCCTCCAGCTCCATGCGGACCTGAGTGACGTCAGGTGCGCAACACCACGTAAATCGTTGGCCAACCAAAAAGTAACCCCAGTACGCTATAGCCAACATTCACCAGGAGATGGCAACAGACAAACATAGATCACTCTATTACATTATTCCCCTTTTAGAAATGTATAGAAGTTACTCAAAATAAATAAACAACCCAACCAAAAAATGCAGCAGCTCAATTAAAAAACTGTACTTAAGCCACATTCTTTTTTTTTTTTTTAGTACTTCTTAACCCTCATTTGTAAAAAAAAAAAAAATAACATGCTTATTATACAAACAGTATTTGTACACCTTTAACACAGATTTTTATACTGTCTTCAGAGATTCAGTTTTTTTGGTGGTACTCGAAACCTTTCTGGGTACCTGCGAAAGGGTGTTCAGCATGGTTAGAAAAATAGTGACAGAGAATAGAACAAGGATGGACAATTCAACCCTTAACTCAACAATGAGTATATGAGTGTTATGTGTGTGTATATGTGTAAATAAATGAACACTGAAATTCAAGTATTTATATATATATATATATATTAGAGATGCGCGGATAGGCAATTATTTCATCCGCAACCGCATCAGAAAGTCGTCAACCATCCGCAATTCACCCGATCTAACATTTGATCAGAACCGCATCCGCCCGCACCCGCCCGTTGTTATATATCTAATATAGACGATGCAAGGCATTAGTGAGGTTATAAAGCTTTTGCCTGTTAAAGAAAGGAGACTGATCCAATGCAGCAGAGACAGTCGCGTGCCACGCTGTCACGACCCAGACGCACACCAGTGCGCAATCATATGGGAGCCGCGCTGAGCGCACCTCCAAGCGCATCTCGCTGCAGGCGACGGCCGGGTATATGGGCCCGACGCTCCAGCGCCATCCATTTTCAGGGCTAGTTGATTCGGCAGGTGGGTTGTTACACACTCCTTAGCGGGTTCCGACTTCCATGGCCACCGTCCTGCTGTCTATATCAACCAGGGTGAGCCCCACCCCTTTCGTGAGCGCACTGCGCGCGGAGTGACCCCTGTTACGCGCTCCCGGCAACAGGGGTGGCGGGCAGGTAAGCTGCGCGGGCGGAGTGCGCGGAGTGACCCCTGTTACGAGCCCCCGGCCACGGGGGTGGCGGGCAGGTAAGCTGCTTACCTGCTGCGCGTGACGCCGGCCGCGGCGAAGGCGGACGAGGCGGGGTGTTGGTGCGGTGGGCGCGGTGGTGACCCTGGACGTGCGTCGGGCCCTTCTCGCGGATCGCCTCAGCTACGGCTCCCGGTGGGGCCCTCTCGGGGGAAGGGGCCTCGGTCCCGGCGTCCCTTCTCTGCTCCGTAAAAGTGTCCATCTCTTTTCTTTTCTTTTCTTCTGTTGTGGCATATGCTGCAGGTGCCTGCTCGTTTTTCGTATGTGGGTAACAACATTTAACTATGTATATATATTTCCGAATTGGTTTAACTGCCACCCGCCTGAATCTATTTAAAATCAAATTTTTTTTTAATCACCCTACCCGACCCGCGGATAAAATCTAATTTTTTAAAATTTCATCCGCCCGATCCGCGGATAATCCGCGGACTCCGCTGTTGTGCCCGCAAACCGCGCATCTCTAATATATATATATATATATATATATATACTATATATATATATATATATATACTATATATATATATGAAATACTTGACTTGGTGAATTCTAGCTGTATATATACTCCTCCCCTCTTAGCCCCGCCCCCAACCACGCCCCCGCCCCACCCCGACCACGCCCCCACCTCCCGAAATCGGAGGTCTCAAGGTTGGCAAGTATGCCCTACTCTATATTACCTTAAACTAGTGATGGGTCAAACAATACAGAAGCACTGATGCATTGAGCCCTCCATGTAGGGATGATGTTTGATAAGAAATTATCGAGTTAGAGCCCATTATCGAATCCTCTTATCGAATCCAGATAGGTGGTTGTATATGGAAAAAAACACACTATTTGGTTTAACCAAAGTTCACTTTTATTTTATAAGAAAAAAATGAATAAATAAATATTGACTGTTACCTCCCTAAAAAAATAAAAATATTGACTGTTGTTACCCAAAGTATATTAATTGGGATTTTTCAGAAAAACTAATATATACAGCAGTGACGTGCGGTGAGGTTGATGGCTGGTGAGGCACTGACTTCATCACAGTCAGATTTACAAACATATGAACCCTAAAGAGTATCTTATTCACCATTTGATTGGCAGCAGTTAACGGGTTATGTTTAAAAGCTCATACCAGCATTCTTCCCTGCTTGGCACTCAGCATCAAGGGTTGGAATTGGGGGTTAAATCACCAAAAATGATTCCCGGGCGCGGCGCCGCTGCTGCCCACTGCTCCCCTCACCTCCCAGTGGGTGAACAAGGGGATGGGTCAAATGCAGAGGACACATTTCATTACACCTAGTGTGTGTGTGACAATCATTGGTACTTTAACTTAACTTTAACTTTACACATACAAACTGTAGCACACAAAAAAGCACATTTAATAAAAAAACTTTATTATGGTCTTACCTTTACTTATAAACGCGCCGCTGTTGTGCTGGATTAATGAACCCCCTGATGGGAGTGTTATATCAACTAAAGCCCTCACTTCAACTTTCCACGTGCAAGATTGAATCTATTTAAAAAAGTGTAACCGAGGGTTTATAAATGTCGCCTATACTGTATGAAACTACAAAATAACAAACACAGAGGCTCCAGTTTACACGAGGACCACTTTATTTACCTTCTTTCAAAAACTTCCGCTCCACTCCAACGTGTCAAAATTCCGCTCTTGGCGCCTTCAAAATAAGAGCTCAAGGCATATACTGTATAACAGCGCATAACAGGAACTTAACATCACAAAGAGGAAAGCCCATACAAATAGGTTACAAAAGTTATTTAATAAGAAGCCAAAAAGTGCAAAAACAATAATGTTCGTGTTGGAGGAGTTGTGAATTAGGTACACCTGCAGTCTGCAGGTGTACCTAATGTTGTGGCCCTGCAGTCATTCACAACTCCTCCAACACGAACATTGTTGTTTTTGCACTTTTTGGCTTCTTATGAAATAACTTTTTTAAATAGATTCAATCTTGCATGTGGAAAGTTTAAGTGTGGGCTTTAGTTGATATAACACTCCCGTCAGGGGGTGCAAATTCTACGGCGGGGGTTGCAGGAGGCGAGCCTCAGCCAGTGCGTCTTTTGCAGCCGTTTTATGATCGCTCAGCACAAGAAATACGTTACACACATACAGTTGTTGACAAAATACACTGTACATTATATACCTCAGCTAACTAAACTATGGAAATGTATAATATAATTCATATAGCAATACGGTCTCACTGCACAGCAGGCCAGCAGTTAGCCGAGTCCGCAATCCATGTTGAGGCACTGAGTGACGTGCCTCGACTGGCTGCTGATCACCGCACCGTCTCTTCTCAGTATTTGAACGACAAATGTGAAAATTCAGCGATTTTGAATAAAAATAATCTAAAACTGGTGAAGTTAAATGGAAAATAACTTTATAGTACGGTATAATCATTGGATACATTTAACAATTTAATATATATTTTTTTCTTTTTACATTTTTTTTCTTTCCATGACTCTCTAGTGACTGCACGTCACTGATATACAGTAACACAAAAACAACCTGTCTCTGTGGTCAGTATAGGTGAATAGCCATGCCTTGAGGCGTTTTTTTCCGATCCATTATTTTTGCTGCTTGTGTGACATCACAGGAAATGACGTAACTCAGTCATTGGACTGAGCTACGTCCCACAGGGCATTTCTTGTGGGACGGGATTCGTTCCCAGGGATTCGAATAAAGAACCAACTCTTTTTCTTTACTATAGTGGCCTTGATAACGGGAAATGGTTGTCAAAAAGGGATTCGAGTCCATGGAATCGGTTCTTTTCTTATCGAACGGTTCTTTTCTTATCGAACAACCGGGAGAACCGGTTTCGAACATCATCCCTACCGATAAAGCTGCAAAGTGTTTTTTAGGAAATGTCCACTGGGACTAAATGAAGTTGCTCTAATCACCAGCTGGCATTTAGTGTGCTTGTCGCTAACGAGCAATTAGCATGTTAATCTGTAGCTGACAACTACCACGCTAATCGCTAGCTGGCAACTAACGTGCCAATCGCTACATAACATTGCAACTGGCATTTTAGTCAGAAGCTGACAACTAGTGTGCTAATTGCTAGCTGGCTACTAATGTGCCAATCGCTAACTGACATTGCAACTATAATGTTAGTCAGTAGCTGACAACTAGTGTGCTAATCGCTGGCTGGCAGCTAACTCTTTAATCACTAGCTGGCATCTAGTGTGCTAGTCTCTAGCTGGCAATTGGCATGTTAATCGATAGCTGACAACTACTGCGCTAATCGCTAGCTGGCAACTAACGTGCCAATCGCTACATAACATTGCAACTGGCATTTTAGTCAGAAGCTGACAACTACTGTGCTAATTGCTAGCTGGCTACTAATGTGCCAATCGCTAGCTGACATTGCAACTATAATGTTAGTCAGTAGCTGACAACTAGTGTGCTAATCGCTGGCTGGCAGCTAACGCTTTAATCACAAGCTGGCATCTAGTGTGCTCGTCTCTAGCTGGCAATTGGCATGTTAATCGATAGCTGACAACTACAGCGCTAATCGCTAGCTGGCAACTAACGTGCCAATCGCTACATAACATTGCAACTGGCATTTTAGTCAGAAGCTGACAACTACCGCGCTAATCGCTAGCTGACAACTAACGTGCCAATCGCTACATAAGATTGCAACTGGCATTTTAGTCAGAAGCTGACAACTAGTGTGCTAATCGCTGGCTGGCAGCTAACGCTTTAATCACCAGCTGGCATCTAGTGTGCTAGTCTCTAGCTGGCAATTGGCATGTTAATCGATAGCTGACAACTACAGCGCTAATCGCTAGCTGGCAACTAACGTGCCAAATCGCTAGCTGACATTGCCACTGGCACGTTACTCAGAAGCCGAAAACTAGCGTGCTAATTGCTAGCTGGCAATTAACGTGCCAATCGCTAGCTAACATTGCAACTGGCATGTTAGTCAGTAGCTGACAACTAGTGTGCTAATTGCTAGCTGGCTACTAACATGCCAATCTCATTTGGAGTTTGATGTTTGCAACATGTTTCAAAAAAGCTGGCACAAGTGGCAAAAAAGACTGATAAAGTTGAGGAATGCTCATCAAACACTTATTTGGAACATCCCACAGGTGAACAGGCTAATTGGGAACAGGTGGGTGCCATGATTGGGTATAAAAGTAGATTCCATGAAATGCTCAATCATTCACAAACAAGGATGGGGCGAGGGTCACCACTTTGTCAACAAATGCGTGAGCAAATTGTTGAACAGTTTAAGAAAAACCTTTCTCAACCAGCTATTGCAAGGAATTTAGGGATTTCACCATCTACGGTCCGTATTATCATCAAAAGGTTCAGAGAATCTGGAGAAATCACTGCACGTAAGCGATGATATTACGGACATTTGATCCCTCAGGCTGTACTGCGTCAAAAAGCGACATCAGTGTGTAAAGGATATCACCACATGGGCTCAGGAACACATCAGAAAACCGCTGTCAGTAACTACAGTTGGTCGCTACATCTGTAAGTGCAAGTTAAAACTCTACTATGCAAAGCGAAAGCCATTTATCAACAACACCCAGAAACGCTGCCGGCTTTGCTGGGCCAGAGCTCATCTAAGATGGTCCGATGCAAAGTGGAAAAGTGTTCTGTGGTCTGACGAGTCCACATTTCAAATTGTTTTTGGAAACTGTGGACGTGGTGTCCTCCGGACCAAAGAGGAAAAGAACCATCCGGACTGTTCCAGGCGCAAAGTGTAAAAGCCAGCATGTGTGATGGTATGGGGGTGTATTAGTGCCCAAGGCTTGGGTAACTTACACATCTGTGAAGGCGCCATTAATGCTGAAAGGTACATACAGGTTTTGGAGCAACATATGTTGCCATCCAAGCAACGTTACCATGGACGCCCCTGCTTATTTTGAAGCCTAAAATACCACAACCGAGAGCCCCGGACTGTTGAACAACTTAAGCTGTACATCAAGCAAGAATGGGAAAGAATTCCACTTCAAAAATGTGTCTCCTCAGTTCCCAAACGTTTACTGAGTGCTGTTAAAAGGAAAGGCCATGTAACACAGTGGTAAAAAATGCCCCTGTGACAACTTTTTTGCAATGTGTTGCTGCCATTAAATTCTAAATTAATGATTATTTTTTTTTAAACTCAGTGTGAACATTAAATATCTTGTCTTTGCAGTCTATTCAATTGAATATAAGTTGAAAAGGATTTGCAAATCATTGTATTCTGTTTTTATTTACCATTTACACAACGTGACAACTTCACTGGTTTTGCGTTTTGTAGTTGCACGTTTCATATTCCTTTCTGCACAGCCATTTGTTAGACAAAAACTTGCATCTTGTATTTATTTTAAATTCCCTTTTTTAAGTTTTGAATCTGTCCATATGTTGCATAGGTATTAAAGGCCATTTCCAGTCATAGTCAATGTTGTTTCAGAAATCAAGTCACCTATGATCAGTTCATCTCATGCCATGTAAACATATTTGCACTGGACTAATAATGGTTCATAGTGGTTCAAAATGTCTTAAAATTTAGCCTGTTCAAAGTATGTGTATTATAATTTCTGTTAGGCTATGATTGCATTTTTATTATTTTACACTAAGTCCTTCTTTGTGGTGACATTGTTGATTGTCATGTCATGTTCGGACGTACTCTTTGCTGTCGTCCAGCATTCTGTTTTTGTTTACTTTGTAGCCAGTTCAGTTTTAGTTTTCTTCTGCATAGCCTTCCCTAAGCTTCAATGCCTTTTCTTAGGAGCACTCACCTTTTGTTTATTTTTGGTTTAAGCATTAGACACCTTTTTACCTGCACACTGCCTCCCGCTGTTCCCACATCTACAAAGCAATTAGCTACCGGCTGCCACCTACTGATATGGAAGAGTATTACACGGTTACTCTGCCGAGCTCTAGACAGCACCGACACTCAACAACAACACATATTGTGCAAACTATAATTACTGGTTTGCAAAAAATATTTTTAACCCAAATAAGTGAAACTAGATGATCTCCCGTGGCACAGTGGTTGAAAAACACTGTATTAAATTACTTTGTACTTTCTGCAACCATTGGCCTTCCCAATGTAAAGCGAGTGGAGACAATTTGGAGATAGCACTATAGCAATATCAGACAAGTGCTGCTTTGACTCTTTTTCTTGTGGTTAAACTTGCACGTGAACTTCTTGTTGGACAATTTTGCAGCCGAATACGCAAAATAACATGACATAGACCAACGTATGACTCAGAGTCATATAACTTGGTTTCTTGCGCAACAGCTATAAGGTATAATGCAACCGTAACTTAAAAGGGTTGGGTGAACAGCTATTAAGGTACGATACAATCGGCGCCCATGTTAACTACAGAACCGTAACTTAAAAGGGTTGGCTGAACAGCTAATAAGGTACGACGCAATCAGCGCCCATGTTAACTACAGAACCATAACTTAAAAGGGTTGGCTGAAAAAGCTATTAAGGTACGACGCAATCGATGCCCATGTTAAGTACAGAACCGTAACTTAAAAGGGTTGGCTGAACAACTATAAGGACTATAAGGCAACCGGGCATCAAGTGAGTTAAATTATTTTGTACTTTCTGCAACCATTGGCCTTCCCAATGTAAAGCGAGTGGAGACAATTTGGAGATAGCACTATAGCAATATCAGACAAGTGCTGCTTTGACTCTTTTTCTTGTGGTTAAACTTGCACGTGAACTTCTTGCAGCCGAATACGCAAAATTCATAAAACATGACATAGACCAACGTATGACTCATAGAGTCATATAACTTGGTTTCTTGCGCAACAGCTATAAGGTATAATGCAACCGTAACTTAAAAGGGTTGGGTGAACAGCTATTAAGGTACGATACAATCGGCGCCCATGTTAACTACAGAACCGTAACTTAAAAGGGTTGGCTGAACAGCTAATAAGGTACGACGCAATCAGCGCCCATGTTAACTACAGAACCATAACTTAAAAGGGTTGGCTGAAAAAGCTATTAAGGTACGACGCAATCGATGCCCATGTTAAGTACAGAACCGTAACTTAAAAGGGTTGGCTGAACAACTATAAGGACTATAAGGCAACCGGGCATCAAGTGAGTTAAATTATTTTGTACTTTCTGCAACCATTGGCCTTCCCAATGTAAAGCGAGTGGAGACAATTTGGAGATAGCACTATAGCAATATCAGACAAGTGCTGCTTTGACTCTTTTTCTTGTGGTTAAACTTGCACGTGAACTTGTTGGACAATTTTGCAGCCAAATACGCAAAATAACATGACATAGACCAACGTATGACTCAGAGTCGTATAACTTGGTTTCTTGCGCAACAGCTATAAGGTATAATGCAACCGTAACTTAAAAGGGTTGGCTGAACAGCTATTAAGGTACGATGCAATCGGCGCCCATGTTAACTACAGAACCGCAACTTAAAAGGGTTGGCTGGACAGCTAATAAGGTATGACGCAATCAGCGCCCATGTTAACTACAGAACCGCAACTTAAAAGGGTTGGCTGAAAAAGCTATTAAGGTATGACGCAATCGACGCACATGTTAACTACAGAACCATAACTTAAAAGGGTTGGCTGAAAAAGCTATTAAGGTATGACGCAATCGGCGCACATGTTAACTACAGAACCATAACTTAAAAGGGTTGGCTGAAAAAGCTATTAAGGTACGACGCAATGGGCGCCCATGTTAACTACAGGACTGTAACTTAAAAGGGTTGCCTGAAAAAAGCTATTAAGGTACGACGCAATCTATGCCCATGTTAAGTACAGAACTGTAACTTAAAAGGGTTGGCTGAACAACTATAAGGACTATAAGGCGGCCGGGCATCAAGTGAGTTAAATTATTTTGTACTTTCTGCAACCATTGGCCTTCCCAATGTAAAGCGAGTGGAGACAATTTGGAGATAGCACTATAGCAATATTATACAAGTGCTGCTTTGACTCTTTTTATTTGTTGTTAACCTTGCACGTGAACTTCTTTTTGGACAATTTTGCAGCGGAATACGCCAAATTCATATATCATGACATAGGCCAACGTATGACTCAGAGTCATATAACTTGGTTTCTTGTGCAACAGCTATAAGGTATAATACAACCGTAACTTAAAAGGGTTGGCTGAACAGCTATTAAGGTACGACGCAATCGGCGCCCATGTTAACTACAGAACCCTAACTTAAAAGGGTTGGCTGAAAAAGCTATTAAGGTATGACGCAATCGACGCACATGTTAACTACAGAACCCTAACTTAAAAGGGTTGGCTGAAAAAGCTATTAGATATGACGCAATCGGCGCACATGTTAACTACAGAACCATAACTTAAAAGGCTTGGCTGAAAAAGCTATTAGATATGATGCAATCGGCGCACATGTTAACTACAGAACCATAACTTAAAAGGCTTGGCTGAAAAAGCTATTAAGGTATGACGCAATCGGCGCACATGTTAACTACAGAACCATAACTTAAAAGGGTTGGCTGAAAAAGCTATTAAGGTACGACGCAATCGATGCCCATGTTAAGTACAGAACCGTAACTTAAAAGAGTTGGCTGAACAACTATAATGACTATAAGGCGGCCGGGTATCAAGTGAGTTAAATTATTTTGTACTTTCTGCAACCATTGGCCTTCCCAATGTAAAGCGAGTGGAGACAATTTGGAGATAGCACTATAGCAATATCAGACAAGTGCTGCTTTGACTCTTTTTCTTGTGGTTAAACTTGCACGTGAACTTTGTTGCGTTTTGGACCAGTTGTTCCTCCCAGGGAATTCAAGTCACAAGTCGCCCCCCAAGCTCTTTACGACACTTAAAGCTGAGTTGAAAAAACCACCAGAGACAGAATAGGTATTTTGTAATATATTGGCAAAGCTTTGCTGATATATTTTTTGAGACCAGTCCAGCATAGAACATTCTATCGTGCCGCCAAAATGGTCTGTCCTCCCGATCCCACAACCCTCTCTCTCGTCCCCTCTCTGTAGACAAAACAAATGCTAGTCAAAACACATTCCAAAGAACTCAAGGTTAACACACACAGTTTACTTGCAGACAGAGCAGCAAGAGAAGAAATGGAAAACACGAGCTGTTTTCAAATATGACTATGAAATAAAAGAAGTACAACTTAAATTCGGATATATGTAAATATCTGCCTCCGACAACTTCTTGTTGGACAATTTTGCAGCGGAATACGCCAAATTCATATATCATGACATAGGCCAACGTATGACTCAGAGTCGTATAACTTGGTTTCTTGCGCAACAGCTAGAAGGTATAATGCAATCGCCGCTCGTGTTGATTACCAAACCGTATCTTAGAACGGTAGGCTGAACAGCTATAAGGTATGATGCAATCAATGCTCATGTTAATTACCAAATTATAACTTAAGATGTCTGCTGAACATCTATAAGCTATGATGCAATAGCTGCCCATGTTAATTACCAAACCGTAACTTAGAATGGTTGCTGAACAATTATAAGGTATGATGCAATGGCCACTTATTAAGGAAGGATGTGACATCACAGATGCTAAAATTCAATATACTACACATATTGCAGGGTTCGGTGAAAGCCCAAAAACAAATGCTTTATATATATTTTAGAGATAAGCAAAACCTTAGTGAGTAGTACTTTGTTTAAATTCTGCACGATGAAGTTATATACAGAGAGTTTTCTAGAAACATTTTCCTAGATAATTGTACTGGCTATGAAATGAAAAGAATAAAGCGCAATGAAAAAGACTTTACCCAGATTGCAGTGGAGTACAACTTTGGCTGCCATGTTAACTACAGAACCGTAACGGACACTCTAACCACAAGAGTTCTCACTGTTAAGTATTTTGATGACCACCTTCACACTTATGTGATTGAAAAGACAAATTAATTTCAAGTGATTAATCTGAAAGATGCAACTGATGTATATGATGTTGCGTTTTGGACCAGTTGTTCCTCCCAGGGAATTCAAGTCACAATTCGCTCCCAAGCTATTTACGACACTTAAAGCTGAGTTGAAAAACCACCAGAGACAGAATGGGTATATTGTTGTATATTTTCAAAGCTTTGCAAATATACATTTTGAGACCAGTCTAACCCTAGAACATTCTATTGCGCCCCCCAAAATGGTCTGTCCTCCCAACGCCAAAAACCCCTCTTTCCTTCCCCCTCCCTAGCCATAATACAAGCACAACGTCTCCCTAGTCATAATACATTCCAAAGAACTCAAGGTTAACACACACAGTTTACTTGCTGACAGAGCATCAAGAGAAGAAATGGAAAACACGAGCTGTTTTCAAATATGACTAAGAAATGAAAGAAGTACAACTTAAATTCGGATATATGTAAATATCTGCCTCCGACAATGAGCTGAAAGATTCTGAATTGCACTTACTAACAAGTTACCGACTTATTTCCTAAATGTTGTGACTTGTATGGTCAAAGTAAATGTAATGAATAGAAGGAATTATTGAATTAAATGCCAATTAAATTTCAATTATGTTTTTTTATGTAGCATAGCATGCACAGACACACAAACACGTGTTGCCAATATACACAAAAATGTGTTGATTTTGAGTAAGTAACACAAACATTTGTTACTAAAACCTACACATTTACTTTGTTAATATAAGTAATAAAGTTAATGTGTTAAAATTAACAAAAATTTAGTTGTCCCCCTCTGGACATGGAGACGTGTAAAAAAACAACACAAATTGTGTTATTTCCAACACATTCGTTTTAAGAGTGTACTTACTACTAAAAGACCATGCAGTTGTCTTGTATGTTCACTATTTTATTTAAGGACAAATTTGCAATAAGAAACCTATGTTTAATGTACCCTAAGATTTTTTGTTCAAATAAAGCCAATAATTAAATTTTTTGTGGTACCTTTTATTAAAAGTACCGAAAAGTATCTAAATACATTTTGGTACCGATACCCAAATTTGTGGTATCATCCAAAATTAATGTACAGTATCAAACAAGAGAAGAATATGTGATTATTACATTTTAACAGAAGTGTAGATAGAACATGTTAAAAGAGAAAGTAAGCAGATATTAACAGTAAATTAACAAGTAGATTAATTCATTTTCTACCGCTTTTCCTAATAGGTGTATAAATGACACAATATGTTACTGCATATGTCAGCAGGCTAATTAGGAACCTTTGTTTGTTTACTTACTAATAAGAGACCAGTTGTCTTGTATGTTCACTATTTTATTTAAGGACAAAATTGCAATAAGAAACATATGTTTAATGTACCCTAAGATTTTTTGTTCAAATAAACCCATACTTGCCAACCTTGAGACCTCCGATTTCGGGAGGTGGGGGGTGGGGGCGTGGTCGGGGTGGGGCGGGGCGTGGTTGGGGGCGTGGTTAAGAGGGGAGGAGTATATTGACAGCTAGAATTCACCAAGTCAAGTATTTCATACATATATATATATATATATATATATATATATATATATATATATATATATATATATATATATATATGTGTGTGTGTGTGTGTGTGTGTGTGTGTGTGTGTGTGTATGTATGTATATATATATATATATATATATATATATATATATATATCTACATCCTGAAAATATGCAAGCAAAACTGTGTTTAGATAATTGATACTTCAAACTTGCATAAATAAATATTAAGGAATATAACATAACTTGGCTTCTGAGAGTTTCAAAATGTAATGAATAAAATGCTAAAGTTGTTGATAAACAAGCAATTATTTTAATGATTAAATATGGTCATTTTAAATGAATTATTATGATAATTTAAAATCAATTATTTCAAATATATTTATTTTAATGTATAATTCTATGGCTGGATGTAATAAGGAGTCACAAAAAAATACAAATAAAAATACAATTAATTTTGATGTTATTAGCAAAATATAGTAAAAATTTATTTAGTTTTTATTTTTATTTTTAATTAATAAATATATTTATTTTTAGGTAAAATAAACATAATAATACAATTTATCTCTAGTTTGGATGATTTAGTTCTTGTCACCCTGTTGTCCTCCCGTCATGAAAAAAGGCTGTTCTCACTCAGGTCCGCATGGAGCTGGAAGGGGCGTGGCTTCCAGCTCCGGCTGAAAATCGGGAGATTTTCGGGAGAATATTTGTCCCGGGAGGTTTTGGGGAGAGGCGCTGAATTTCGGGAGTCTCCCGGAAAATTCGGGAGGGTTGGCAAGTATGAATAAACCCAATAATGCATTTTTTTTGTGGTCCCCTTTATTTAGAAAAGTACCGAAAAGTATCGAAATATATGTATCGGTACAACACTAATCTAAACTAAACACCTTACTTAAGCATCATATTTAGATGTATTGAGGTAGGTAACTGTCAACGATATCGCCTTCTTCAAAACATGACGTCATGTTAGCGAGGAGGGGCGTTCACGGCCCGGGTTTGCCAGACTGCAGTGCGCGGCTGGAGCTCCACAGGGCGAAGGGTGGAATTGTTAGGCATGCTTTTACTCATCCATTCCGGTGTATCTCACGTAGAGTAACCGAACATCGCCACCTCAGATGCCGGGAATAGACATTTTTACCAAGGATGGACATGGCGACGCGGTGATGAACGAGGTCCTCGAACGCACCACCCAGACAGACTATGCCGCCTTAATTTCTCCATCTGATTTGCACTCATTTGTGTTCACGAATGGCTGCGTTGTAGTCATATTGTTCGCCAAGTGAAGTTTGTGCGCTGAAACATGGCAGGGTGTGCCTCGGAGCCGCTCTGTCAGCCGTGTGTCTATCACGAGGAGGCGTTTAAAGGTAAGGCAACGCATTCTCCGACGCACAAATGCGTATTGTTTTGCGTTAACTTGGCTGAACTGAACCCCGGTCAGTGGAGCTACAGGTGAAGAGACCCCTGGTGCCGCTCCAGCTGACTCCAGAACAGGTGGCTCTGGAGATGCTGTGTCTCTGCGGGCAGCTGGACCTCCTCATCAGGGCGCAGATGCAGGAGGTAGGCTGGACCGTGAACGCACCACACATAACACTTCGCCTATCTATATGTAATTATACTTTCATATGTTTGTTGTTGTGGTTGTGTTGTGTTAAACTGAGAGCTATTTTCGTAGCTCCAAAACTACATACTTGGGCATTTTCTTCCTAATAGTAATAATTACAAATAATGCCTTCGTAAACGTTAACGTTAGCATGCTAACAGTTAGCATGTGTGGCATATGACTAGTGATGGGTTGATGAGGCGTTTCGACACATTGCAAAACTGTATTGATACTGTGTCGATACTGTGTCACTAAATACTGACATCTGCTGGACATTAAAAATCCCTACAGGCAACCTATGGACCAACTCAACTGACACTGATTTTATGACCTAGTATATACAATAATATAAACTAAGTCATTGTATTTCATTTAGGATTATTTCTAGAGATAAATGCATTCAAATGTAATATCGGAAATGATCGGTATCGTTTTTTTAAATGATCGGTATCGTTTTTTTTTTTGTTTTTTTGTTTTTAAATCAACATAAAAAACACAAGATACACTTACAATTAGTGCACCAACCCAAAAAACCTCCCTCCCCCCTCATTCACACAAAAGGGTTCATTCTTTCTGTTATTAATATTGTGGTTCCAACATTATATATCAATATATATCAATACAGTCTGCAAGGGATACAGTCCGAAAGCACACATGATTGTGCGTGCTGCTGGTCCACTAATAGTACTAACCTTTAACACTTCATTTTACTCATTTTCATTAATTACTAGTTTCTATGTAACTGTTTTTATATTGTTTAACTCTTTTTTATTCAAGAAAATGTTTTTAATTTATTTAACTTATTTTATTTTATTAATTCCACGACTGTATATATTGGTTGATATCGGTATCGGTTTATTGTTTATTGTTTATTGAATGGATCCCCATTAGCTGACGCCAAGGCGACTGCTAGTCTTCCTGGGGTCCATATAGGAGCATACAAAATGAAAAATGCAAAGAATACATGCAATAACAGACATTATACAATGGAAAAATACAACATAAGATAAAAAGCTAGTTAAAACCAGTATTAAAAATTCTCGTCATGTGGGCAGCTGCAATAGGTGTATCTTCAAAGCTGTCTTGAATGACAATTTACTTTGTGAGAGATTAATGTGAGATGGCAACCCATTCCAAAATGATGTACATCTATACATGACTGTATGTTTGAGGAGATTGGTCCTGGGAGCAGGAAGTGCCAAATAGCCATTGCTGGCATTCCTAGTGTTGATATCGGTATCGGTAATTAAAGAGTTGGGCAATATCGGAATATTGGCAAAAAGCCATTATCGGACATCCCTAATTATTTCATATTTTCATTTAAATAAAAATAGGTTTTTATCTTTTTTAGATACAATCTAATGTGAACATGTATCATAACATGAAAATCTAAGATAACGTGTTGTGAACGAGGATGCTTGTGGACTGGGAATGTTTTTTTGTTTTGTTTTTTTTACACATTTTTATTTAAAAAAAAAGTTTTTCCAACGTATTAAATTTTAGACGATTTCTCTTCTTAGTTATTATTTCTCCGGCTGACAGCATTGAGGAGGTGGATTTGTTAATGTACGACAATTCGTACAAATGAGACATTTAACCTGCAGAAAATATGAATAGTAAACTAAGAATCATTTTGAAGAGATTTTGAATTCTAATAGATCAAGTGGAAACTTTGAGAGAACAGGATGAAACGACAAGGAATTTAACACAAATAAATTTTTTTCCGATATATGATCAAAATATTCCCACAAGGCGGAAATCTTTCTTTTTGCCTGAGGCTGTTCCATGATCTCCGACGACGATAAATTAGAAATGACCAACGACAGAAGTGCGACGATTCTGTTGGCAGCAGCATGTCGTTGACAGATGCGCTTCCTTATAAAAACACAGTTTGGCGCGCAGGCGTCAGTGCGACACAGTTCGCGTATCGGTCACGTGACCCAAACGGCTCATGATCGGTCACGTGACTTTCTAAAAGCGGTACGCGCACCGACACAGGGTTTTGTTCTATGAGCTCGACGCATGCGCCGATGCATCGGTGTTGCCGGACCCATCACTACATATGACTATTTTCTATTTTATGTATTGCTATTATTACTACTAATATATTCGTAATGTTAATATGATTTTCTACACCAAAATTCATCAATTTATTCTTCAACTTCTTCTCCAGATTTTGGCGCGTTCTACTTTCCACATTTTTTCACCCGATTCAAACCGTTCCAACTTCGAACTGTTCAGCTTATTCAGGAATCGCGGGCTTTCCTTTGACAAATTCCCAGAATTCCCAGAATTGCAGTTTTTCCGGTACATTTTCTCCATTCGAAATTAATTGGCCATTTTTCAAGCGTCCACATTTCCCACATTTTTTTAACCGATTCAAACCATTCCACCTTAAACACATTCAACTCATCCTAGACATTCAAACTACTATTTTTCCACGTTCAACAATTCCTTTTTTTCCCCCCTAACCCTATTTCTAACCTTTTTAGTTTGACTACGGTACTCTTTTTCCTTTTTTCATCCCATTTCAACTGTTCGACCGTCAAAAACAATTTTCTGAGTCAGGACAAAAAACCAAGTGGAGGGTGTATATTGTACAGAGGTGGGTAGTAACGCGCTACATTTACTCCGTTACATCTACTTGAGTAACTTTTGGGATACATTGTACTTCTAAGAGTAGTTTTAATGCAACATACTTTTACTTTTACTTAAGTATATTTATAGAGAAGGAACGCTACTTTTACTCCGCTACTTTTATCTACATTCAGCTCGCTACTCGCTACTAATTTTTATCGATCTGTTAATGCACGCTTTGTTTGTTTTGGTCTGTCAGACAGACCTTCAAAGTGCCTGCCTTACTGGTGACGTTTCACTTCGTTCCACCAATCAGATGCAGTCACTGGTGACGTTGGACCAATCAAACAGAGCCAGGTGGTCACATGACCTGACTTAAACAAGTTGAAAAACTTATTGGGGTGTTACCATTTAGTGGTCAATTGTACGGAATATGTACTGTACTGT
Organism: Nerophis lumbriciformis; assembly: GCF_033978685.3. NCBI lineage: Eukaryota > Metazoa > Chordata > Actinopteri > Syngnathiformes > Syngnathidae > Nerophis > Nerophis lumbriciformis. The sequence continues at coordinate 41,826,714 of NC_084560.2, forward strand.
GCAATCTAATAATAAAAGTTCCAATCAATCAATCAATCAAAAGTGTGAAGGAAAAAAGATACTTGTTTTATTTCAACCGTACCGTCAAAAGCCTCAATACTGACCGCACATGAGGACGTTCCTGTCTTCACAATAAAAGTGCCGCGCCATCGCGCCTGCGCTTTCAAAACAAGAGTCTCCGAAAGCCAGCGTAAACAAGCTAGCAAGCTACGGAGTTTGACACCAATATATTTCTTGTAAAGTGTATAAAAACGAATATGGAAGCTGGACAAATAGGATGCCAAAAACCCACCACTTTCATGTGGTATTAGACAGAAAGGAGGAACTTTTCTTCTCCATTTGAAAACGTGGACGTTATCATCACTACTGTCTGATTACAATCAATACAAGTCATCAGAATCAGGTAATACACCAACTTATATTCTAGTCTTCATTAAAGAAAGGAATCTATATGTTAAACATGCATGTATATTCATTAAAACACCTTTAACATGTAAACAAAAACAGCAAAATAAATACTTATAAATTATATACTGTATATATCAATGTATATGTATGTATGTATGTATATGTATATATATATATATATATATATATATATATATATATATATATATATATATATATATATATATATGTATGATATGAGTGTGTATGTTACTCATCAGTTACTCAGTACTTGAGTAGTTTTTTCACAACATACTTTTTACTTTTACTCAAGTAAATATTTGGGTGACTACTCCTTACTTTTACTTGAGTAATAAATCTCTAAAGTAACAGTACTCTTACTTGAGTACAATTTCTGGCTACTCTACCCACCTCTGATATTGTAGCATCCCGGAAGAGATGGTGCTGCAAGGGGTTATGGGTATTTGTTCTGTTGTGTTTATGTTGTGTTACGGTGCGGGTGTTCTCCCGAAATGTGTTTGTCATTCTTGTTTGGTGTGGGTTCACAATGTGGCGCATATTTGTAACAGTGTTAAAGTTGTTTATACGGCCACCAACAATGCTTGCATTCACTTGTGTGTGTGTGTGGAAAGCCGTAGATATTATGCAAAGGCAGTGCCTTTAAGGTTTATTGGCACTCTGTACTTCTCCCTACGTCCGTGTACACAGCGGCCTTTTAAAAAGTCATACATTTTACTTTTTGATACCGATAATTTCCGATATTACATTTTAAAGCATTTATCGGCCAATAATACCGGCCGTCCGATATTATCGGACATCGCTACTGTGTATATATGTGTGTCAGTGACGTGCGGTGAGGTTGATGGCTGGTGAGGCACTGACTTCATCACAGTCAGATTTACAAACATATGAACCCTAAAGAGTATCTTATTCACCATTTGATTGGCAGCAGTTAACGGGTTATGTTTAAAAGCTCATACCAGCATTCTTCCCTGCTTGGCACTCAGCATCAAGGCTTGGAATTGGGGGTTAAATCACCAAAAATTATTCCTGGGCGCGGCGCCGCTGCTGCCCACTGTTCCCCTCACCTCCCAGGGGGTGATCAAGGGGATGGGTCAAATGCAGAGGACAAATTTCATTACACCTAGTGTGTGTGTGACAATCATTGCTACTTTAACTTAACTTTAACTTTACACATACAAACTGTAGTACACAAAAAAGCACATTTAATGAAAAAAACGTTATTATGGTCTTACCTTTACTTATAAATGAAGTCCATTCGCCTCTGTTGTGCTGGATTAATGCAACCCCTGACGGGAGTGTTATATCAACTAAAGCCCTCACTTAAACGTTCCACGTGCAAGATTGAATCTATTTAAAAAAGTGTAACCGAGGGTTTATAAATGTCGCCTATACTGTATGAAACTACAAAATAACAAACACGGAGGCTCCAGTTTACACGAGGACCACTTTATTTACCTTCTTTCAAAAACCTCCGCTCCACTCCAACGTGTCATCACTTCCGCTCTTAGCGCCTTCAAAATAAGAGCTCAAGGCATATACTGTATAACAGCGCATAACAGGAACTTAACATCACAAAGAGGAAAGCCCATAAAAATAGGTTACAAAAGTTATTTAAAAAGAAGCCAAAAAGTGCAAAAACAATAATGTTCGTGTTGGAGGAGTTGTGAATTAGGTACACCTACAGTCTGCAGGTGTACCTAATGTTGTGGCCCTGCAGTCATTCACAACTCCTCCAACACGAACATTATTGTTTTTGCACTTTTTGGCTTCTTATGAAATAACTTTTTTAAATAGATTCAATCTTGCACGTGGAAAGTTTAAGTGTGAGCTTTAGTTGATATAACACTCCCGTCAGGGGGTGCATTCTACGGCGGGGGTGCAGGAGGCGGGATTACTGCGAGCCTCAGCCAGTGCGTCTTTTGCAGCCGTTTTATGATCGCTCAGCACAAGAAATACGTTACACACATACAGTTGTTGACAAAATACACTGTACATTATATACCTCAGCTAACTAAACTATGGAAATGTATAATATAGTTCATATAGCAATACAGTCTCACTGCACAGCAGGCCAGCAGTTAGCCGAGTCATTGCGCAATCCATGTTGCGGCACTGAGTGACGTGCCTCAACTGGCTGCTGTTCACCGCACCGTCTCTTCTCAGTATTTGAACGGCAAATGTGAAAATTCAGCGATTTTGAATAAAAATAATCTAAAACTGGTGAAGTTAAATGGAAAATAACTTTATAGTATAATCACTGGATACATATAACAATTTATTTCATTTTTTTCTTTTTACATTTTTTTTCTTTCCATGATGGCAGTTGAGGCCCCGCCTCACCTGCCTCCAGTGACTGCACGTCACTGATGTGTGTGTATATTTAACCAGGAATATCCTATTAAGAACTCCTTTTTACAAGGAGTCCTTCCTCACACATTCATACACCAGTGTGGTGGCCTGGGGGAAAAGCGGCTGAAGTGTCTTGCCCAAAGGCACAACGGCAGTGACTCGTACGGCAGAAGCTGGGTCTGTACCAGGAGCCACCGAGTTTCTGGATGACGCTCTACCATCTGAGCCACGCCACCCACAACAATGGGGTCATAAATATGTTGATTGTGGCAAAATATGAAAAAGTATGGCATTTTATGACACCATTTATACATCCCAACTATACTGAAAAATGATTTCATCCAATATTTAAAAAAAAAAAAGACTTAAAAACATTTTTGCCTCCCTGTTGTGGCCTCCTCACCGGAATGGAGGAAATGTGCGTTTTCGAATCAGAGTTTTTGTCAATGCATTGTTTCTGTTATGTAATAAAGTAAACAAAAGGTGAATGCTATAACCGAAGTTAAGTTAGGCAAGGATCACACGACGCCCCTATTTAATAAAGAAACGTCCAGAGGAAGCTAAGGTATTTTAATTATTTATCATAGATCTCAAATAAAATCAATTTGCGGAGAGGCAAGCCTGTACACTGCTTACAGAAGATGGAAGAGAGAGAGAGAGACAGAGTAAACCCATACTTGCCAACCCTCCCGATTTTCCCGGGAGACTCCTGAATTTCAGTGCCCCTCCCGAAAATCTCCCGGGGCAACCATTCCCCCGAATTTCTCCCGATTTCCACCCGGACAACAATATTGGGGGCGTGCCTTAATGGCACTGCCTTTAGCGTCATCTACAACCTGTCGTCACGTCCGCTTTTCCTCCATTCAAACAGCGTGCCGGCCCAGTCACATAATATCTGCGGCTTTCACACACACACACAAAAGTGAATGCAAGCATACTTGATCAATAGCCATACAGGTCACACTGAGGGTGGCCGTATAAACAACTTTGACACTGTTACAAATATGCGCCACACTGTGAACCCACACCAAACAAGAATGACAAACACATTTCGGGAGAACATCCGCACCGTAACACAACATAAACACAACAGAACAAATACCCAGAACCCCTTGTAGCACTAACTCTTCTGGGACGCTACAATATACACCCCCACCCCACCAAACCCCGCCCACCTCAACCCCACCTCAACCCCGCCGCCCCATCTCCCGAATTCGGAGGTCTCAAGGTTGGCAAGTATGAGTAAACCCTTCCAGATCTTTTATCCGCCTTGGCATTGTGGGAAAAGAGAGGACCGGTTGGGGGGGATGAGCCAAAAACAGACTCAATCTGATTGTGAACAGGAATGTTTTGGCTAAATCTTGGGAAAGGCAGTAATACAGCATCAATCACAAAATAAACCTATTCGGAGAGTAACCTTTTGACCAAAAGACAAAAATAATATAAATGAATTATCTTAGGCACCACCACAGAACTTTGTCCTATGATTTGGGAAGATGGGGGTTAGGGTGTAAGAAGAACCAAGCAGAGCTATCGCCACAGGGCCCGAGGATTTTAGCAGAGGTCTATTAAAGTGTCTTATCTTTAGACACAGAACAGTCCCAGACAGTTAAGAACAAAGTCCACATACAAAGCACTTAGACTAAAATTGTTGTTAGACAAGAGATTACTAAAATATACATTTTGCCACATCACTTTTTTTTTTTTAAAGAAATTCTCAATTTCACAGTTCCAGGAGCAGTTAGGGCAAGGCTGTAACCCTGAGGAGTCAGACACGTTCCAGGCTCGAGGTCAGTGTTTTAACCTTTTAAATTGAGTCCGAATTCTTGTTTAAATGGTTTGGGCTATCATCTTACAGGATCGAATATTCTGGACCAGATGCTGCAGTGCCTTGAACATCTGCCTAAGCCAATGCCACAGCTGGAGGTATCACATCCCACACAGAATGATATATAGTAACTACAAAATTCAGTCGGAAATTTTGATAGGCGTGCTATCTGGGTTGGGAATCTTTAAGCTAAAATCTGGCATAAAATGTTAGCATGCTAACATTAGCATGTTATAATGGGAACAGTTAGGATACTTGCAAGATGGTGACATATCTCAAAACCAATGGATTTTAGGTTTGGATTATCAAAACTATCTAAAATTCTAGTACAAAAGGTTAGCATGCTAACAATAGCATGAAAACGTAAGAAAAGTTAGCATACTTTTAAGATGGCGCAAAGTATGGACATCCATGATTTTTAGGTTTAAACATACATTTTCTAAAATGCTAGTATAAAGTGTTTCCAGATAAGAGGAAATACCAAAAGTGGTCAGGCAGTTCTATAATGTTCCTACACCATGTCTGGTAGATATTTGTATTTTTATATGAGTAAAGTAGTTAAACTCTTAAAATGCTAATAGTTAGCATGCTAGCACTCATCAAGATAGCATATACTGGAAGTTTAGATGTTGGAATATTTTAAATCGCTTGAGTAATGAGGAAACTAGGAGGAAGGAATGTTGCCTCGTTCTGCTGTTTCCTGAAAAAAATCCACCATTGTAAGTGTCACGTTCAAACACAGGACATCTATTAAACAAGACAAAAGGCAAAGAATCAAACAGAGACAGAATTCAATTTGGACTCAATTGAGGAGAGGCATGCGTCAACCTGTAACCTCTTACAGTGTCTTAGCACGCTCTGACGAAGAAGGTTTTCGTCTCCTCTTTTAATTCAGATGTTCCATGTTCACGCACCAACATATGTCACAGCAGGAATGTGAAGTATTTAAAACAGTCATTGTTTTCGGTCTCATTGAAGTCCAAGAAGAGGATTTCTCGGGCTTGGGCTCTTCCTGGATCCAGCTGGGGCAGGTGTTGGAGGACAATGGATAACCCCTCCCGTCTCCTGTCCACAGCAACTTCAAGAGGGCAGCGGGTCGTAAATAGCGTTGACCAAATAGTTGGAAGAGAGTTTGTGAATTACTTCAAAGAGAGTTCGTTTAACACTTCAAAGAGAGTTCCTCCGGGAGTTGAGCAGATCCTGCCATCTGTCCGTGTTGAAATCACAGTGGCGTTTCACGAGCATTCTTCCTCTTGTTAGGCCTCGAAATACAGCATTCATAATACAACATTTCTTTTGTGATAACTTACAAACAATTATTCCAACAGTAAGGTTGCGTAGCTAATCAATTGGGCCAAGTGTACCTAATCAATGGTCCCATTGAGGGTTTTTCACCTTAATAGCGTTGCCATGGTAACACAAAATGTTCCAGAAATTAAGTGGCACCAAAGGCGCAATCCAGACCTCTCCAACAATGTAGGATATGTTCAGGTTCTTTGCCCAGTTTGTTCCGTATTAAACCCGGCAGAATAAGATAGAAGAAAAATGAGGGATTAGTCCAGGGGTGGGCAATCAATTTTTACCGGGGGCCGCGTGAGCAACTTGAGCACTGCTGGAGGGCCACATGGACAATAATTCAATTAAATTTTGCTCAATATTATTTTTGATATACCATAAGATAAATAATAAATAATAATAATAATTTCATTTAACCTAACTTAACTTTATAAAAAAGCAGATTGCTTTTGATGGTTTTATTTTAACACTGTCTTACGCAACACTTCCTGATGTACAATACAATGCAAAAATGTCAATTTCTGCACAGGGTTAATTTCTGTCACTTTATCCTGCATCCTCTTTAAAAGTCCAACATTTTTCCCTGTCAGATTTGGACAACCATCTGTTGTCACACCTGCCAGCTTGTCCCATTTCAGTCCTTACATGTCCAAACACGCATTTACCTCTGTGAACAAGTCATTACCTGTGATCGTCCCTTTAATTGACTGCATGGCTGCCAGCTCCTCCGTGATTTGAAAGTCTGCAGTTTTTAGTGACCTGAACATAATCTGGACTGTACATACATTTTTTTATTTTTTTTATATTTTTTTTTGGAAAATGTAATTTTGTTTATAGATTATATGCAATCTGTTGTGTTCCAAAATTTTCTATTTTTTTTTTTTTTTCTCAGTGTACATGAATGAAGGTGTGTGTGGACATTATCTGGACTGGACCTGGTTTTAAAAAAAAAAAAACAACCTTTAAACGAAGCTAATTTCATTTACAACCAGGTCTGGTGAAGATAAGGCCCTTTCTTTCCTTTTTTTTTTTTATTTTTTTTATAGATAAGATAAATAAATATTTTCTTGGATAAAAACGAAAGTAAAACAATATAAAAATAATTACATAAGGGAGAGAAAAAAAAGAAAAGAAAAAAAGGAATTAAATGAAAATGTTAGTGGACCAGCAGCACAAACAATCAAGTGTGCTTCAGGGACTGTTGTGTCCCTTGCAGAAGTGTTGTCCAAGTTGTGGGAACCAGAATATTGATAGCAGAAAGAAACAACCCCTTTTGTGTGAGTGGGTGTATATGAGTGTGAATGGGGGAGGGAGTTTTTTTTTTTGGGTTGATGCACTAGTTGAAAGTGTATCGTGTGTTTTTTTCTATGTTGATTTAATAATAAAAAAATAAATTAAAAAAAGTCTGCAGTTATCCCACGTAAGAAGATGAGCAGCTGGGCGGTAGAGATGCGCGGTTTGCGGGCACAACCGCAGAGTCCGCGGATGAAATAAAAAAAAATTAGATTTTATCCGCGGGTCGGGTCGGGTCGGGTCGGGTCGGGTCGGGCGGTTGAAATGAAAAAAAATTAGATTTTAAATAGATTCAGGCGGTTGGCAGTTAAACCAATTGGGAAATATATATACATAGTTAAATGTTGTTACCCACATACGAAAAACGAGCAGGCACCTGCAGCATATGCCACAACAGAAGAAAAAAAAAAAAAGAGATGGACACTTTTACGGAGCGGAGAAGGGACGCCTCGCCGGGGTCCGGGACCGAGGCCCCTTCCCCCGAGAGGGCCCCACCGGGAGCCGTAGCTGAGGCGATCCGCGAGAAGGGCCCGACGCACGTCCAGGGTCACCACCGCGCCCACCGCACCGACACCCCGCCTCGTCCGCCTTCGCCGCGGCCAGCGTCACGCGCAGCAGGTAAGCAGCTTACCTGCCCGCCACCCCCGTGGCCGGGGGCTCGTAACAGGGGTCACTCCGCGCGCTCCGCCCGCGCAGCTTACCTGCCCGCCACCCCTGTTGCCGGGGGCGCGTAACAGGGTTCACTCCGCGCGCAGTGCGCTCACGAAAGGGGTGGGGCTCACCCTGGTTGATATAGACACCAGGACGGTGGCCATGGAAGTTGGAACTCGCTAAGGAGTGTGTAACAACCCACCTGCCGAATCAACTAGCCCTGAAAATGGATGGCGCTGGAGCGTCGGGCCCATACCCGGCCGTCGCCGGCAGCGAGACGCGCTTGGAGGTGCGCTCAGCGCGGCTCCCATATGATTGCGCACTGGTGTGCGTCTGGGTCGTGACAGCGTGGCACGCGAATGTCTGTGCTGCATTGGATCAGTCTCCTTTCTTTAACAGGCAAAAGCTTTATAACCTCACTAATGCCTTGCCTCGTCTATATTAGATATATAACAACGGGCGGGTGCGGTTCTGATCAAATGTTAGATCGGGCGGATGGTTGACGACTTTCTGATGCGGTTGCGGATGAAATAATTGCCTATCCGCGCATCTCTACTGAGCGGTGTCACGTACATCGCAGCTCTCATCCAAAGTCAGCGAAAAACAGTCAAAGTCGGCCGTTCTGTTCTTCAGCTGAAGCTCCAAGTTTCCAGCGATGGTCTCAACCCGCCTCGTTACAGTGCGTCGGGAGAGTGACACGTTCTCAAATGCGCCCCTCTTTTACGGGCATATCAGCGCAACAGAGTCCAATAAGCACTCCTTAATAAAGTCTCCGTCAGAAAACGCCTTACTTTTTCTGGCGATTTTGTGAGAAATTACGAAACTTGTCCTGATGGCTGCATCTCTGGGGGTGTGAAATTCGGCAAAATGTCCTTGTTGGGTTTGCAGTTTTACCATCAACGCATCAGCCTCCCTTGCGCGCTCTTTATCAGACAGATTCCGGTATTTTTCCCCGTGCTTCGTCGTGTAGTGGTGATTCAAATTATATTCTTTAAACACAGCAACCCGTGTACCACAAATTAAGCACACGGCTTTACCTTTAATTTCTGTATAGAAATACTTGGCAGTCCATGTCTTGTTGAAAACACGCCATTCGTCATCCACTTTTCCTTTTTTAGCGTGAGTTGACATATTGGGGGTAACCGGGCATCACTTGTCACTCACATACGTCCATAAATAACACTTTTCAAAATAAAAGCAGCACAGTTGTATTGCACGCACGACATAGATGTTTTTATAAATTTATTTTGTCATTTGTGATTGCCGCTGTTCACATTCACTCACAATCGCGCACGCGCAATCGTCCACACGGAAGTAATACAAATAACGCTTTTCAAAACAAAAGCAGCGCCGTTGTATTCATACTTGCCAACCCTCCCGAATTTTCCGGGAGACTCCCGAAATTCAGCGCCTCTCCCGAAAACCTCCCGGGACAAATATTCTCCCGAAAATCTCCCGAATTTCAGCCAGAGCTGGAGGCCACGCCCCCTCCAGCTCCATGCGGACCTGAGTGAGGACAGCCTTTTTTCACGACGGGAGGACAACAGGGTGACAAGAAATAAATCAACCAGACTAGAGATAAATTGTATTATTATGTTTATCTTACCTAAAAATAAATATATTTATTAATTAAAAAAAAAAAAAAACTAAATAAATTTGTACTATATTTTGCTAAAAACATCAACATTTATTGTATTTTTATTTGTATTTTTTCTGACTCCTTATTACATCCAGCCATAGAATTATACATTAAAATAAACATATTTGAAATAATTCATTTTAAATTATCATAATAATTCATTTAAAATGACCATATTTAATTATTAAAATAATTGATTGTTCATCAACAACTTTAGCATTTTATTCATTATTATTTATATTTTGAAGCTCTCAGAAGCCAAGTTATGTTATATTCCTTAATATTTATTTATGCAAGTTTGAAGTATCAATTATCTAAACACAGTTTTGTTTGCATATTTTCAGGATATATATGTATATATATACCCGGTACAGGTAAAAGCCAGTAAATTAGAATATTTTGAAAAACTTGATTTATTTCAGTAATTGCATTCAAAAGGTGTAACTTGTACATTATATTTATTCATTGCACACAGACTGATGCATTCAAATGTTTATTTCATTTAATTTTGATGATTTGAAGTGGCAACAAATGAAAATCCAAAATTCCGTGTGTCACAAAATTAGAATATTACTTAAGGCTAATACAAAAAAGGGATTTTTAGAAATGTTGGCCAACTGAAAAGTATGAAAATGAAAAATATGAGCATGTACAATACTCAATACTTGGTTGGAGCTCCTTTTGCCTCAATTACTGCGTTAATGCGGCGTGGCATGGAGTCGATGAGTTTCTGGCACTGCTCAGGTGTTATGAGAGCCCAGGTTGCTCTGATAGTGGCCTTCAACTCTTCTGCGTTTTTGGGTCTGGCATTCTGCATCTTCCTTTTCACAATACCCCACAGATTTTCTATGGGGCTAAGGTCAGGGGAGTTGGCGGGCCAATTTAGAACAGAAATACCATGGTCCGTAAACCAGGCACGGGTGGATTTTGCGCTGTGTGCAGGCGCCAAGTCCTGTTGGAACTTGAAATCTCCATCTCCATAGAGCAGGTCAGCAGCAGGAAGCATGAAGTGCTCTAAAACTTGCTGGTAGACGGCTGCGTTGACCCTGGATCTCAGGAAACAGAGTGGACCGACACCAACAGGACTTGGCGCCTGCACACAGCGCAAAATCTACCCGTGCCTGGTTTACGGACCATGGTATTTCTGTTCTAAATTGGCCCGCCAACTCCCCTGACCTTAGCCCCATAGAAAATCTGTGGGGTATTGTGAAAAGGAAGATGCAGAATGCCAGACCCAAAAACGCAGAAGAGTTGAAGGCCACTATCAGAGCAACCTGGGCTCTCATAACACCTGAGCAGTGCCAGAAACTCATCGACTCCATGCCACGCCGCATTAACGCAGTAATTGAGGCAAAAGGAGCTCCAACCAAGTATTGAGTATTGTACATGCTCATATTTTTCATTTTCATACTTTTCAGTTGGCCAACATTTCTAAAAATCCCTTTTTTGTATTAGCCTTAAGTAATATTTTAATTTTGTGACACACGGAATTTTGGATTTTCATTTGTTGCCACTTCAAATCATCAAAATTAAATGAAATAAACATTTGAATGCATCAGTCTGTGTGCAATGAATAAATATAATGTACAAGTTACACCTTTTGAATGCAATTACTGAAATAAATCAAGTTTTTAAAAATATTCTAATTTACTGGCTTTTACCTGTATATATATGTATATGAAATTCTTGACTTGGTGAAATATAGTTGTCAATATACTCCTCCCCTCTTAACCACGCCCCCAACCACGCCCTGCCCCACCCCCGACCACGCCCTCACCCCCCACCTCCCGAAATCGGAGGTCTCAAGGTTGGCAAGTATGGTTGTATTGCACACTTGACATAGATACTTTTTTAAATGTACTTTGTAATTTATGATTGGCCTCACGCGGGCCAGACAGGGATACACAAAGGGCCGGATGTGGCCCGCGGGCCGCAGAATGCCCAGGTCTGGATTAGTCCAAGCAATATTAATATGGACTGCTTTGCAGCATGTGAATGGGTAGCTTAGCAGCAGGGCCATATTTATCAATATTAATATTTACACCTCTCCTTTAAAGGACTACTTGGACATGGTGGGTCTGTTGGCCATGTTTCCACGTGTGGAGGTGTTCCTCATTCAAGGCAGCCCTGTGGACATGCTGGAGAAGCCACCGATGGACGGTAAGGGGGGGACTTAGGGAAATTGGCTTTTGATATTTTTTTCATATTAATAACCATGAACACAACTCACTGGAGCCACCTTAGCACAATGATTAACAATACTCTGCAAAACTTTTGAATTGACATTTACAACATGCTGGAAACACATTTAAAGGAAAAATAAATAACGTGTTCATAAAAGCAACGAAACAATGAAGATGTCAGGTTCAAACACTAATGACCTCTATTAAACAAGACAAGAGGCAAAGAATTAAACAGAGACAAAATTCAATTTGGACTCAATATATTGAGGATAGTCGACCGGACATCGTATCCTTCTACAATCTCCAGCACACTCTGCCAAAAGATTGCATGCCTCCTTCTTTAATTTTGGACCCTCCCCGACCACCTGGCCACCACTGTTTCCAAAGGACAAAGGTCGCAAAAAAATTCACAGGAAAGGTCGTAAACAATTCACAGGAAAGGTCAGTTCAAAAAGAGTTTGTAAAATAGTTCAAAAAGAGGTCCATAAAATAGTTCAAAAAGAGTTCGTCTGGAAATTGGGCAGATCCTGTCATCTCTCCGCTCTGAAGTCCTTGGGCCAGAACAACATCCTTCTGTTGATTACCATACATGAGAGAAAACAGAAAACCCTTCATGTGGCTCTCCCCCTTACTCTTGGTAGGCCTCAAAGACAGCCCCTGTCCTTTTGCCTGGAACTCATTTCAACACAAAGTTTTTTGTGATAACTTGCAAACAATTATTCTAACAGATTTTATTTCGTATTTCTGTTTTTTTTTTATTGTTAAATACACCCAGTAGTGGAACCAATTGACATACAAACACAAGTATTATTAACCTTCTTGACTGTCCTAAAGTGTAAAAATAAGCTAAATGCTGTTTATATTAGGACATTAATACTTAATTTGATGCAACTAATTTTTTTTAACATCGTTGATTGTCACATACTACCTCCGAATGTGACAAATTGCCAGGTCAACTTTGGTTAATTGCTAAGCATAGAAGAAAAAAAAGGCAAACAAAAATAAAAGGTTCTGTACAAAGCTGTTAAATTGCCTGCAAAAATCGGCCCCTTTGCCTTTTACACAGAACCTACAAAGCTCAGTGTATAAAATACTTGTTGGACATCAACAAATGCTTTCAACACAACTGGATGGTGCGTTTTAAGTGGTAAACTTTACACTAGACCAGGGGTCGGCAACCTTTACCAGTCAAAGAGCCATTTTGACCAGTTTCACAAATTATAGAAAACAATGGGAGCCGCAAAAGTTTTTTGAAATTTTAAATGAAATAACACTGCATACAATTTTTTTTTTTTTGCTTTATGCTATGTATAAACCAGGGGTCTCAGACACGCTGCCCACACCTTTATGTGGAATTTTTAAGCTGGTGCGGCACGCGGGTTTAAAATGAATGGCGCTTGTCAGCGTCATGGGTGCCGTGATGGTACAGCCAGCGTGCCTGATAAGCCACACGTTGTATGGGGCTTCCGCTTGCTCACGTAGGCGACAGCAAGGCATACTTGGTCAACAACCACACAGGTCACACTGACGGTGGCGGTATAAAAAAAAACCTTTAACACTCTTACTAATAATGCGCCACACTGTGAACCCACACCAAACAAGAATGACAAACAAATTTCGGGAGAACATCTGCACCGTAACACAACATAAACACAACAGGACAAATACCCAGAATCCCATGCAGCCCTAACTCTTCCGGGATACATTATACACCCCCCCCCCCCCCCCCCGGCCCCACCAAACCCCGCCCACCTCAACCGACGCACAGGGGGCGGGGGGGTTTGATGTGTGAGGGAGCAGGGTTGGGGTGGGGGCGGGGTTTTTTATTATTATTATTAGCCTTTATTTAACCAGGTAAAATCCCATTGAGATCAAAGATCTCTTTTCCAAGGGAGACCTGGCCAAGAGGGCATCAGCAAGGTTACATTAAAAACAGTAAACAAATACATAAAACATCACATTTACAACATTAAAACTTGCTCACATGACACATGTGCATACAGACAAGGTAGACTGCAATCCTTTCACAGAAGCTTTAAACTCATTCAACGTAACTAGGGTTTGAAGTTTAATATTCGATTGTAGGTTATTTCAAGCCTTTGGTGCTGAAAACCTAAATGCTTTCTTGCCCAGTTCAGTTCTTACTTTGGGGACGACAAATTGCAGAACATTCATTGAACGAAGATTGTGATTTCCTTGTTTCTTTGTTAAAAGACAAGACAGATAAGATGGAGTGATACCCAGAATGGTTTTGTAGATGAAAACATACCAATGATTGAGGCGTCGAGCACATAAAGATGTCCAGTTAACCATTGAGTATAACACACAATGGTGAGTAATGGTGGTGGTAGCAGGGGGTGTATAATGTAGCCCGGAAGAGTCAGGGCTGCATCGGATTCTGGGTGTTTGTTCTGTTGTGTTTATGTTGTGTTAAAGTGCAGATGTTCTCCCGAAATGTGTTTGTCATTCTTGTTTTGTTTTGGTTCAAAGTGTGGCGCATTATTAGTAAGAGTGTTAAAGTTGTTTTATATGACCACCGTCAGTGTAACCTGTGTGGCTGTTGACCAAGTACGCCTTGCTGTCACGTACGTGTGCAAGCAGAAGATGTATATTGTATAACAAGTGTTGGGCTGGCACGCTGTTAAAACAGATTGTAGAGGGCGCCAAATGTTGTACCATAATGGCACGCCCTTATTATAGCCATAAGGGTGAAAATCGGTGAATATTAATCCCGGGAGTTTTCTGCGAGAGGCACTGAAATCCGGAAGTCTCACGGGAAAATTGGGGGGTTCAGCAAGTAAGCTGCTGAGCCGCATCAGAGTGATCAAAGAGCCGCATGCGGCTCCGGAGCCGCGGGTTGCCGACCCCTGCACTAGACTGTAAAGACAAGATATTTAATGTTCGAACTGAGAAAGTTATTTTTTTTTGGAAATAATCATTAACTTAGAATTCAATGGCAGCAACACATTGCAAAAAAAGTAGGCACAGGGGAATTTTTACCACTGTGTTACATGGACTTTCATTTTAACAACACTCAGTAAACGTTTGGGAACTGAGGAGACACATTTTTGAAGCTTTTCAGGTGGAATTCTTTCCCATTCTTGCTTGATGTACAGCTTAAGTATTTTAGGCTTCATAATGCACCACACATTTTCAATGGGAGACAGGTCTGGACTACAGGCAGGCCAGTCTAGTACCCGCACTCTTTTACTATGAAGCCACGCTGTTGTAACACGTGCCTTGGCATTGTCTTGCTGAAATAAGCAGGGGCGTCCATGATAACGTTGTATAGCCGATGCATCTCTTGCAGACTACTGGTCGCACATCGGCAAACTGAATCAGCTCCTGGTGCTGAGTCAGCAGCTGGAGGAGGACATCCGCCACCTGGGAAGTCATAAGTACATCGCCCACCAGCTCTCTGTTCTATACGTAAGGAAAATGGCTCACACGCGCGAACACCAGCTATTAGACCCGACTTCACTGCCTTGTTTTGCAGCAAGTAGTCAGCTCCTTCCGAGGAGTCCAGCTTTTCACGGAGACCAAGAAGGACATTGAAGCCAACTTCAAGCACATGAAGCAGTCTCTGGTGGGGGAGGACGGTTCCAGGCATGAGCCTCAGCTGGCTGCTCATTACATCGACTGGTGAGTTCAAGTGTCCGCGTGTATCAGCACCGGTCCATTGGAATAAAATAACGTGCGTTTCTCCGCGTAGGATACTGGAAGTCACTCACGGTTTGACGTCGGCGGTGTTGTCGTTACCGGACGAGCTGACGGACGACATTCACCAGGCCGTGGCCTTCATGTCCCAGTTTGCGTCTTGATGTTGTGGACCACCTACAAAGGGACTAAGTTTTTGATAATTAATGACACGGTGCTACGCCATTGGACAGCGGGTTGAAAGACGCCATGTAATTGACAAATGTACTATATAATGCTTTGGCCTCAGTTATGGATGCTTTTTATACCTCTAGTGTCACAATACATTTGAATGCAATAGGTGACGTGTGTCTGTTTTTTTTTTTACTTATTTGAAACTTGAATGCAGGAAATGACATCTACCGTATTTTTCGGACTATAAGTCGCAGTTTTTTTTCATAGTTTGGCCGGGGGTGCGACTTATACTCAGGAGCGACTTATGTGTGAAATGATTAACACATTAGCGTAAAATATCAAATAATATTATTGATCTCATTCACGTAAGAGACTAGACGTATAAGATTTCATGGGATTTAGCGATTAGGAGTGACAGATTGTTTGGTAAACGTATAGCATGTTCTATATGTTATAGTTATTTGAATGACTCTTACCATAATATGTTACGTTAACATACCAGTTGGTTATTTATGCCTCATATAACGTACACTTATTCAGCCTGTTGTTCACTATTCTTTATTTATTTTAAATTGCCTTTCAAATGTCTATTCTTGGTGTTGGCTTTTATCAAATAAATTTCCCCCAAAAATGCAACTTATACTCCAGTGCGACTTATATATGTTTTTACCCTTCTTTATTATGCATTTCCGGCAGGTGCGACTTATACTCCGGAGCGACTTATACTCTGAAAAATACGGTATTACCAAAAACAGAAGCAGTTTTGTCAAGGTAGGATGTTTACAATTATAATAATAATACTAATAAATAATAATTGATAGCATCGTATAAAAAGCTTTTCCAATGTTATTGTTGTGAACGAGTCGAGTCTTTTGTTTGCGAGCTATTTTAATAAAAAATTGCCTAGGCATGTTGTAAATTAGTTCACACCAGGTAGACTAGTACAATTTTGCATTCAATTTTTTTATCGTGTCAATTATTTTATGTATTATTTGTATAGTTTTTTGTGTCACAAAAGTTTTTGTTTTTTTTAAATAGTGAGTTCAATGTCAACGAATATGGATGCGATATGACACCACTTTATGGCATGTTTACAACATACTTGCCAACCCTCCCGGATTTTCCGGGAGACTCCCGAAATTCAGCGCCTCTCCCGAAAACCTCCCAGGACAAATTTTCTCCCGAAATTCAGGCGGAGCTGGAGGCCACGCCCCCTCCAGCTCCATGCGGACCTGAGTCCGCTTTCCCACGATATAAACAGTGTGCCTGCCCAATCACATTATAACTGTAGAATGATCGAGGGCGAGTTCTTGGTTTCTTATGTGGGTTTATTGTTAGGCAGTTTCATTAACGTCCTCCCAGCGCGGTAACAACACACAACAGCAGCAGTCACGTTTTTGTGTACCGTAAAGCAGTTTGTCTGCCGTAAACAGCAATGTTGTGACACTCTTAAACAGGACAATAATGCCATCTATAACATCAATAACATATATGGCTTTTAGAGAGTGCAGTGCACAACTGCGCACACAACAAGGAGACGAAGCAGACGAACGAGGAAGATACAGCCATGGCGACGCCGACGATGAGTAAGATGAAGACATACGCTTTGTTGCACCTTTCCTGCCTGAGTCCTGCGATTAGTTGCAAATCTTGCTTTATTGATTGCTTGCACACAGCCAATCCAACACAAAACAAACTAGTCCCGCCCGCACTCAAGCTACCGCTCCCTCTCTTCTCTCGCCCACACACTCACTGACATCACTCACCTCACATGCTTACCTATTAAAGGGCCACACACACACACATACGCTACTCTCATAACAGCTTGTAAGTTCCAAGCCGCAGCTGCGATTGGACCTGGATAGCCTCCGGGAAGAAGTAGTGGACTACCAAGTGCTTGGCACTGAAGATGGAAGATTCCTGACTCTAATGCATTTGATGAAAGCACTTTTGTGCGTGCCACACATCAATGCATCATCAGAGAGGGTGTTCAGCATGGTTAGAAAAATAGTGACAGAGAATAGAACAAGGATGGACAATTCAACTCTTAACTCAACAATGAGTAGATGAGTGTTATGTGTGTGTATATGTGTAAATAAATGAAGACTGAAATTCAAGTATTTCTTTTATTTATATATACATATATATATATATAAAAAAAATAAAATATATATATATATATATATATATATATATATATATATATATATATATATATATATATATATATATATACCGGTGTATATATAGCTAGAATTCACTGAAAGTCAAGTATTTCTTAGATATATATATATATATATATATATATATATATATATATATATATATATATACACGCAAGGACATTAACACATCCGACACATATGTAGGATTAACCGAGGGAGAGTTTAAAACCAGATGGAACAATCACAAGGCTTCTTTCAGGAACCAAAACCTGCGGAATACCACAGAACTCAGCAAACACATTTGGGACCTCAAAGACAATAATGTTGAATATTCAATAACATGGCAAATTCTTGCATCCAGCACACCTTACAATAGTGGTAATAAAAGATGCAACCTATGCTTGAAAGAGAAACTGTTTATCGTATACCGTCCAGACCTGTCATCCCTCAACAAACGCAGCGAAATTGTATCAGCATGCCGCCACAGACGGAAACACCTCCTAGGTAACACATGAGCCAATCACCACGCCCCTACACCAGCCTGTACCCACCCACTCTGTGCCCTATATAAACCATGGTATGTGAATGCTCCCATTAAAATCTCCTGATGATTGAGGGAACCCCCTCATGAAATAGGCCTGTAGAGATGAAGTAGTCTTGTGATTTTTTTTCCCACACATACATATATATATATATATATATATATATATATATATATATATATATATATATATATGAAATACTTGACTTGGTGAATTCTAGCTGTAAATATACTCCTCCCCTCTTATGGTTTACAAAGACAAAAATCTAATTAAATTATTGTTTCAGAATAATTCCCACAAATTGTGTATACTGTTTAAGTTTAAATTAGTTGATGTAAATCTCACAACTTCTACCTTTGACTGTGTCCTTGATTTAAAAAAAAGTATTTTAAACGGCTATTTGAAAGGAACGGTTCCTTTAAGAGCCATAATTCCATAAATCCCATCTCTAAAAGTTACCTGAATGCAGCACAACTCACACAATCCCTTCTGACCAAGCTGTGGGGGGGAGGGCCTTAACTGTGATTGACATATCCAACAGTCCAATCACAAAACTGAATCTTGGTCTTGCAGCCAATCAAGACCGGTTTGGCTGTCCAGTAAACTTGACTGTGAGAGCGGAAGAAAGGTTTAGGAGATCCACCCAAACGTTTGTATTATTTGGTGTTTATAAGTTTAAAAAAAAAAAGACACAAACGGAGTCTCGCCGACAAATGGACCGCTACGGTTACGGTAAGTTTCAATAGTTTAAAAAAAATGTCGGTCACGTCTGAGTTGTTGAGGGTAAATAACACGAAGCTACATTATAAACATGGTTCATTCAGGGATGGTATGTTTAAGCTAGTTTGGTGTGTATAGCTAATTGGTCTCTAAAGCGTTAATTTCCCTTGAACAATACATCACTCTACCGAAGTGTCCACGAGCAAAGTGCTCCGTTCTTGTAAAACCAGTAACTCATCAATTGTTGAGCAGCAAATGGTAACACAAGTTACCCCAAGTCAAGTAGAGCAGTGTTTTTCAACCACTGTGCCGCGGCACACTAGTGTGCCGTGAGAGATCATCTGGGTTCACTTATTTGGGTTAAAAATATTTTTTGCAAACCAGTAATGATAGTCTGCACATTATGTGTTGTTGTTGAGTGTCGGTGCTGTCTAGAGCTCGGCAGAGTAACCGTGTAATACTCTTCCATATCAGTAGGTGGCAGCCGGTAGCTAATTGCTTTGTAGATGTCGGGAACAGCGGGAGGCAGCGTGCAGGTAAAAATGTGTCTAATGCTTAAACCAAAAATAAACAAAAGGTGAGTGCCCCTAAGAAAATGCATTGAAGCTTAGAGAAGGCTATGCAGCAGAAAACTAAAACTGAACTGGCTACAAAGTAAACAAAAACAGAATGCTGGACGACAGCAAAGACTTACTGTGGAGCAAAGACGGCGTCCACAAAGTACATCCGAACATGACATGACAATCAACAATGTCCCGACAAAGAAGGATTAAAAACAACTGAAATATTCTTGATTGCTAAAACAAAGCAGGTGTGGGGAATAGCCATACTTGCCAACCCTCCCGGATTTTCCGGGAGACTCCCGAAATTCAGCGCCTCTCCCGAAAACCTCCCGGGACAAATTTTCTCCCGAAAAACTCCCGAAATTCAGGCGGACCTGAGTGACGTGTTGACAACACACAACAACAGTGTCTACCTTAAAGCAGTTCGTCTGCCGTAAACAGCAATGTTGTGACACTTTTAAACAGGACAATGCTGCCATCTACTGTACATGCATATGTGACCCACCCATAATGTGTCACATTTTTGTGTTGATTTATTTATTTTATTTTGTGGTTTGAATTCGTTTTTGGAGCTGTCATTACACATTTATCAGTATTCACATTGGTCAGTAGGGGGCAGTAGGGCGTTTCTTCCCAATTGAATGCTATCACCTGCAGACCGGAAGTGTCTTGTCATTCTGATGAGCGTGACCAGTCTGTGAACAATTGAAGCGTCCTGTGTGCTTTTTCCTCCTGTATAACAGGTTAGTTTTGGTGAATCAACTCACTGAATAATATCCATGTGATCTTTATAAGTTTAAGTACACATTCTGATGGTGGAGCCTAACTCTTAAGTATTTGTGAGTTGTAGTTTGTAAATGAACACTGAAATTCAAGTATTTATTTTATTTATATATATATATATATATATATATATATATATATATATATATATATATATATATATATATATATATATATATATATATAGCTAGAATTCACTGAAAGTCAAGTATTTCTTATATATATATCTTAACCACGCCCCCAACCACGCCCCCCGCCCCACCCCCGACCACGCCCCTGCCCACACCCCCCACCTCCCGAAATCGGAGGTCTCAAGGTTGGCAAGTATGGGAATAGCGGCCAAGGAAGACATGAAACTGCTACAGGAAAATACCAAAAAAAGAGAAAAGCCACCAAATTAGGAGCGCAAGACAAGAACTAAAACACTACACACAGGAAAACAGCAAAAAACTAAAAATAAGTCAGGGCGTGATGTGACAGGTGGTGACAGTACACCTACTTTGAGACAAGAGCAACATTGATGCACGCTTGGTTATGCTTTAAAGTCATACCCAACAATTGACTTTAAACCTTTTACTGTCAACTGTGTTTCGTTTTTTTTAAAGATTTCTGCTGGTGGTGTGCCTCCGAATTTTTTCAACGCAAAAAATGTGCCTTGGCTCAAAAAACGTTGAAAAACACTGAAGTAGAGGCATGAATCAGGGTAAGTGAGAAATTCTAATGACCCACAGAAACACTACTGAAGTAAAGCCATTTGGAATAGTTGAACAAATAGGCATACTTGCCAACCCTCCCGGATTTTCCGGGAGACTCCCGAAATTCAGCGCCTCTCCCGAAAACCTCCCGGGACAAATTTTCTCCCGAAATTCAGGCGGACTCAGGTCCTCCACAATATAAAAAAGCGTACCAGCCCAATGACGTTATAACTGTAGAATGATGGAGGGCGAGTTCTTGGTTTCTTATGTGGGTTTATTGTTAGGCAGTTTCATTAACGTCCTCCCAGCGCGGCAACAACACACAACAACAGCAGTCACTTTTTTGTATACCGTAAAGCAGTTCGTCTGCCGTAAACAGCAATGTTGTGACACTCTTAAACAGGACAATACTGCCATCTAGTGCATTTGATGAAAGCACTTTTGTGCGTGCCACACAGCAATGCATCAGAGAAGGTGTTCAAGCATGGTTCGAAAAATAGTGACAGAGAATAGAACAAGGATGGACAATTCAACCCTTAACTCAACAATGAGTAGATGAGTGTTATGTGTGTGTATATGTGTAAATAAATGAAATTCAAGTATTTATTTTTTATATATATATATATATATATATATATATATATATATAATACATCTAGAATTCACTGAACGTCAAGTATTTCTTATATATATATATATATATATATATATATATATATATATATATATATATATATATATATATACCGTATTTTCCGCACCATAAGGCGCCCTGGGTTATAAGCCGCGCCTTCAATGAACGGCATATTTCAAAATTTTGTCCACCTATAAGCCGCCCCGTGTTGTAAGCCGCATCTAACTGCGCTAAAGGAATGTCAAAAAAACAGTCAGATAGGTCAGTCAAACTTTAATAATATATTAAAACCAGCGTGATGTGGGCGCGCATGGAATCGTATATCAACATGGACAGAGCTGCGTGAAAAAAGCCACCCGGCCTCTTCGCGTAAACTTAAACTTACCTTAACCACTCGCTCATCTTTTCTTCATCCATCCCTTCGAGTTAGCTTTTATGATGACGCCGGCTGGAAAGGTCTCTTTTGGCAAGGTCTTCCTTTTGAATATCACCATGGGTGGAAGTTTCTGGCCATTAGCATGGCAAGCTAGAACCACAGTGAAGGATGACTTCTCATTCCCTGTGGTGCGAATATTCACCGTACGTGCTCCCGTTGTATCCACAGTGCGGTTCACAGGAATATCAGTTGCTGTGAAATAGTAATCCGTGTGCGGATGGAGAGATTGCGTCTTTTCATGAACCGGATCCCTGTCGCTTAGTAGGAGCCATTTTGTGGTCTTTACAGATGTAAACACACAAAGGAAATGAAACGTACGGTATTATCCGCGTGCTTTTTCTTATTCTAGGCGGGCGGGTGGTTGCTTACAGTAGAAGAAGAAGCGCTTCCTGTTCTATGGGGGCGGGTGCTTACCTTGGCGGTTGCTTGCGTAGAAGAAGAAGCGCTTCCTGTTCTACTGGGAAAAAAGATGGCGGCTGTTTACCGAAGTTGCGAGACCGAAACTTTATGAAAATGAATCTGAATATTAATCCATATATAAAGCGCACCAGGTTATAAGGCGCACTGTCAGCTTTTGAGAAAATTTGTGGTTTTTAGGTGCGCCTTATAGTGCGGAAAATACGGTGTGTATATATATATATATATATATATGAAATACTTGACTTGGTGAATTCTAGCTGTAAATATACCCCTCCCCTTTTAGCCCCCCCCCCCCCCACCCCCCCACCTCCCGAAATCGGAGGTCTCAAGGTTGGCAAGTATGCAAATAGGTCATAGTAAAAGTACATGCAATGTCAACATTGCCACTGTCAATTGTACTTTGACTGTATCCATCCATCTTCTTCCGCTTATCCAAGGTCGGGTCGCTTTGCAACTACAATACAATAAAATATAGGCATTTTTAGGGCTTTTAATGGCTGTGTCAATTATTTTCAGGTTTTTCAGGGTGTCTTGTAACATAACCCCCAGTATTCTTGTTTCTTTTAGACCGAAGTGGCTTTCTAAATGAAGCAAATTACCTGAGTGCTGCTGTGTGAAGGAGGTCATGATACCTGACCCCGTGTCTGCAGCTGCATCCAGACCCTCTGAGCAGCTGAGGTTTGTTTTCATCTTTCCTCCACGAGGTCATTTGTTTTTAATTGATGCTGCAGTCATTTGTGTCTTTTTTTTTCTTTGCAGTAACAGCGCACATAATGGCGATGAGGCCTCTGCAGCTGAAGAGTCCGGCAATGAGAACAGACAAAAGAGGGCAGTAAGTGTTTTTATTCTTCTTTTGTCATTAAGGGTCCCATATTCCAGTATTTTACCAATTTTTAAGTAGAGGTGACACAATAGTGTATTGAAAGTAAAGCTTGGTGATATGGCTGTATCATACCTGCCAACTACTCCGGTTTTCCCGTAATTAGTACGGTTTTCATCAACCTATTCCGGGTTACGGTTGCAGTGATAAAAAATACGGTTTTTCATTAATTACATTTTTTTTTTTTTTTTAAGTTTTATTCACGAAATCGCGTAACAATGACAATCGACACTGCTTCCCGTAACTTCCTATCGAGCCATTCCGGATGCCAGGAGCGAGGCTATTTATAGCACCGCTGCCAAGCAGTTGCCATTGTTTCCAAACGAGTCTTAAACCGAAAAGAAAACTGCAGTCATTCCGTGAAGAATATTCAAAAGCCTATCCGGGAATAAATTATCCGTTCCAAAAAGGGTGAAAACTACCCGAATTGCACCTTGTGCAGACAAGATTTTTCGATCGGACACGGAGGAATTAGCGATGTAAAAGACCACGTTGGGACAAAAAAACACAAGTCTAATGCCGTTGCTAGCGATACAAGTGGAAAACTTTCAACGTTTTTCGTCGCCCAAACAGATTCTTTGGATGTGATAAATGCCGAAGTTTTATTTACGGAGGCAATAATTGAGCATGAACTTCCAATCGCACTGGCATGATCACATCAATCTGATAGAATAAATTTGGATTTTAGCCACAAAAAGGTAATGACACCAATGTTATCTATTGGAATTATTTAGTACTGTTATACTGTTAAAAGTGTTTATACTATTTATGCTTTCAAGTCCAAGTTGAAGAAATCTTGTTAAATGTTGACAGCATAACTACCAAAATACAGAAGTATGTCCTTAATATTTTTGCAGTGCTATTTCTGTTGAAAAGTTAAAATGATTACATTAGAGATGTGATGTGCCACTTTTCAAGTGTCTGATGGCTTCAATTAATTTTCATTAATTTTTCATATTTTTAATTCTTTTGAAAGGCTTACAAAAAAACTACATTTGAATTGTAATTCCATGCTATTGACAGGACTATTAATTTTAATGAAGTTAGCTTACCATGTTTACAGTATGATAATTGTGATAGAAATGTGAATTTTAGGCACAGAATATTTTTTACAATTGAACAAGGCAGTAGATTATACAAGCTTGGACAGAAAGTTAATAATGACATCAATTTTTTTTTAATGGAATTGTTTAGTACTGTTTTACCATTTGTTTACTGTAAAAAGTGTTTATACTGTTTATACTTTCAATTAACAAATTGAAGTCTTGTGAAAGGTTGACAGGATAACTGGCATTAACTGTCAAAATAATTTCAAACTATTGAAGTTAGTTTACAGAATAAACATGTCAATCAACCCATATTATTTTTGCTGTAATATTTTTGTTTTGAAAAGTCACTGTGACTGATAGAAAAGTGATGGTTTTAGCAACCTGTCGGAATGCTAATAATCATTTTGCTTCGGGGGGCGAAGTGAACCCCCCACCAGGACTTTGTCCTGGACCTACCGGGGCCTGCGGCCCCTGGACCCTGGCTACTAGGTTTTTCTGATTTCAAAAGTTGGCAGGTATGCTGTATCACGATATAACAGTGTTTTATATCGGTCTATATCGAAAATTATTGATATTTTTTATGACCTATCGAAAATAAGGACCAAGAAAAAAAATGCAACCCTGATTTTATATGCTGATTTTACTTTGCTTCTTATAACTTTCAGAAAGACAAAGAAAAAATACAACCTTAAAAATTATTTTAGGATTTTTAAACACATATACCTTTTTACCTTTTAAATTCCTTCCTCTTCTTTCCTGACAATTTAAATCAATGTTCAAGTAAATGGATCGGTTCGCAGCCGAGTGTGAAGCGACTTGGATGAGAATCAGCACCTCCAAGTCCGAGTCCATGGTTCTCGCCCGGAAAAGGGTGGAGTGCCATCTCCGGGTTGGGGAGGAGATCTTGCCCCAAGTGGAGGAGTTCAAGTACCTCGGAGTCTTGTTCACGAGTGAGGGAAGAGTGGATCGTGAGATCGACAGGCGGATCGGTGCGGCGTCTTCAGTAATGCGGACGCTGTATCGATCCGTTGTGGTGAAGAAGGAGCTGAGCCGGAAGGCAAAGCTCTCAATTTACCGGTCGATCTACGTTCCCATCCTCAACTATGGTCATGAGCTTTGGGTTATGACCGAAAGGACAAGATCACGGCTACAAGCGGCCGAAATGAGTTTCCTCCGCCGGGTGGCGGGGCTCTCCCTTAGAGATAGGGTGAGAAGCTCTGTCATCCGGGGGGAGCTCAAAGTAAAGCCGCTGCTCCTCCACATCGAGAGGAGCCAGATGAGGTGGTTCGGGCATCTGGTCAGGATGCCACCCTCCCTAGGGAGGTGTTTAGGGCACGTCCGACTGGTAGGAGGCCACGAGGAAGACCCAGGACACGTTGGGAAGACTATGTCTCCCGGCTGGCCTGGGAACGCCTCGGGATCCCCCGGGAGAAGCTGGACGAAGTGGCTGGGGAGAGGGAAGTCTGGGCTTCCCTGCTTAGGCTGCTGCCCCCGCGACCCGACCTCGGATAAGAGGAAGAAGATGGATGGATGGATGGGATGGAAGTAAATGTATTTTTTTTTTATTGTAAAGAATAATAAATACATTTTAATTTAATTCTTCATTTTAGCTTCTGTTTTTTCGCCGAAGAATATTTGTGAAATATTTCTTCAAACTTATGATTAAAATTCAAAAAAATGATTCTGGCAAATCTAGAAAATCTGTAGAATCAAATTTAAATCTTCAGGCATGTGATTTTTCCGTCTAAAGTTTTTAATCTTGGGGAAAAAAAAAAATTATCTCCCGTTTTTCCGTTTTTTTTTCCGACCCTAAATCAAGATTCGAGACGTAGTTTATATTACGCCGTAGTTGATTGGTCGATATGTTCCTTGTGACCAATCAGGACATCTGTTATGAATGATGACGTTAATAACGTCATCATTCATAATGATTATTACCGCCATTTTCTATATGTAAACGATGTCGGTTCTCGAGAGAAAGGACGCTTTACGAGTAAAAGAAATTGATAAACATGTCAAAAATAAGTTTCGATGGGACTGGATGGAAAGGGAAATCGCTGATACTGTTGGGAAGAAGGAAGTTACGACTTTGTTCGGTGATTTTATTCGGAAAATCGATCGTCCCGGAAAGGTTTTGTACACGTGGTGTCATGATAATATTGACTATGGATCACGAGGTTTCAAGGCTTTGGAAGTACATGCGAAACGCCAAAAACAAATGAAACAACTTGAAGCAAGGTATGTTCTATTAATGATGTTTTCATGTCTTTAAACACTAAAATATTTTCTTCAAATGGTGCTGTCTTTGTTAATTTTAGCATGTTAAGGAGCTTCGGGGGGCACCCCCAGACTCCCGGAAATTTTTTCAGTCTTTTTCATTGTGGTCAAATCACATGCCTGAATCTTATTTCAAAGTCTTTTGAATTTCTTTTAAAATTTTTGTTCTGGAAAATCTAGAAGAAATAATGATTTGTCTTTGTTAGAATTATAGCTTGGTCCAATTTGTTATATATTCTAACAACTTTGACTGACTTTTGTATTTTACATGAGTTATTATTTGTACAAACATGGTGCAAAGTAATTCATGATTTGTTAAAAAATGTTAGTGGCTAGCTAGTTAAAATGGGATATTGTGATTTCACAAGACTGTCTTAGAAGTGATCATTCGAAAATGTTCAATTTGAAAAATGTGCACTTAGAGTAAATATAAAAATAAAGTGTTGCATAGTGATAATTATCTGTTTCTATATATATTTATTGTGAGAAATCATTAAGATGATCAGTGTTTCCACAAAGATAAATATAATTAATTCTTAATAATAACATAGAGTTAAAGGTAAATTTATTTAAGTGTGTATCAAACTGGTAGCCCTTTGCATTAATCAGTACCCAAGAAGTAGCTCTTGGTTTCAAAAAGGTTGGTGACCCCTGGTCTGGAGTGTATAAAAATGCTTATTTTGAAAATGTAATTTTGTTTACAGATTATATGCAATCTATTGTTGAAGTTCCCAAATTTTGAGTGTACATAAATGAAGGTGTGTGTTGCTGAGCCCAACCTGGATATAATCTGGACTGGACCTGGTTTTTTAAGAACCCTTTAAACAATCTAATTTCATGGACAACCAGGTCTGGTGACGATAAGGTCCTTTTTAAAAAAGATTATAAAATAAGATAAATAAATTAAAAAAAATTTTTTGAATAAAAAAGAAAGTAAAACAATATAAAAACAGTTACATAGAAACTAGTAATGAATGAAAATGAGTAAAATTAAGTGTTAAAGGTTAGTACTATTAGTGGACCAGCAGCACGCATAATCATGTGTGCTTATGGATTGTATCCCTTGCAGACTGTATTGATATATATTGATATATAATGTAAGAACCAGAAATATTAATAACAGAAAGAAACAACCCTTTTGTGTGAATGAGTTTTTTTGGGTTAAAATCAGTTTGAACATCAAATACGTTGTCTTTGTACAAACCCCGTTTCCATATGAGTTGGGAAATTGTGTTTGATGTAAATATAAACGGAATACAATGATTTGCAAATCCTTTTCAACCCATATTCAATTGAATGCACTACAAAGACAACATATTTGATGTTCAAACTCATAAACTTTATTTTTGTTTTGCAAATAATAATGAACTTAGAATTTTATGGCTGCAACACGTGCCAAAGTAGTTGGGAAAGGGCATGTTCACCACTGTGTTACATGGCCTTTCCTTTTGACAACACTCAGTAAAGGTTTGGGAACTGAGGAGACACATTTTTGAAGCTTCTCAGGTGGAATTCTTTCCCATTCTTACTTGATGTACAGCTTAAGTTGTTCAACAGTCCGGGGGTCTCCGTTGTGGTATTTTAGGCTTCATAATGCGCCACACATTTTCAATGGGAGACAGGTCTGGACTACAGGCAGGCCAGTCTAGTACCCGCACTCTTTTACTATGAAGCCACGTTGATGTAACACGTGGCTTGGCATTGTATTGCTGAAATAAGCAGGGGCGTCCATGGTAACGTTGCTTGGATGGCAACATATGTTGCTCCAAAACCTGTATGTACCTTTCAGCATTAATGGCGCCTTCACAGATGTGTAAGTTACCCATGTCTTGGGCACTAATACACCCCCATACCATCACACATGCTGGCTTTTACACTTTGCGCCTATAACAATCCGGATGGTTCTTTTCCTCTTTGGTCCAGAGGATACGACGTCCACAGTTTCCAAAAACAATTTGAAAATGTGGACTCGTCAGACCACAGAACACTTTTCCACTTTGTATCAGTCCATCTTAGATGAGCTTAGGCCCAGCTAAGCTGACGGCGTTTCTGGGTGTTGTTGATAAACGGTTTTCGCCTTGCATAGGAGAGTTTTAACTTGCACTTATAGATGTAGCGACCAACTGTAGTTACTGACAGAAATGAACCAGAAATATTAATAACAGAAAGAAACAACCCTTTTATGTGAATGAGTGTAAATGGGGGAGGGAGGTTTTTTGGGTTGGTGCACTAATTGTAAGTGTATCTTGTGTTTTTTTATGTTGATTTAATAAAAAAAACCAAAAAAAAAAACCGATGCCGATAATTAAAAAACAGATACCGATAATTTCCGATATTACGGTACATTTTAAAGCATTTATCGGCCAATAATATTGGACATCTCTAGTTTCAAGACAACTTCAAAGATGCGTTGTACTCATACTTGCCAACCTTGAGACCTCCGATTTCGGGAGGTAGGGGGTGGGGGGTGGGGGGGGGTGGGGGGCGTGGTCGGGGTGTGGCGGGGGCGGGGCTAAGAGGGGAGGAGTATATTTACAGCTAGAATTCACCAAGTCAAGTATTTTATTTATTTATATATATATATATATATATATATATATATATATATATATATATATATATATATATATATATATATATATATATAAGAAATACTCGACTTTCAGTGAATTCTAGCTATATATATATATATTTTATATATATATATATATATATATATATATATAAATAAATAAAAGGAATTCTTGAATTTCAGTGTTCATTTATTTACACATATACACACACATAACACTCATCTACTCATTGTTGAGTTAAAGGTTGAATTGTCCATCCTTGTTCTATTCTCTGTCACTATTTTTCTAACCATGCTGAACACCCTTTCGCAGGTACCCAGAAAGGTTTCGAGTACCACCAAAAAAACGGAATCTCTGAAGACAGTATAAAAATCTGTGTTAAAGGTGTACAAATACTGTTTGTATAATAAGCATGTTATTTTTTTTTACAAATGAGGGTTAAGAGTTCAGTACTAAAAAAAAAAAAAAGAAAAAAAAGAATGTGGCTTAAATACAGTTTTTTAATTGAGCTGCTGCATTTTTTGGTTGGGTTGTTTATTTATTTTGAGTAACTTCTATACATTTCTAAAAGGGGAATAATGTAATAGAGTGATTTATGTTTGTCTGTTGCCATCTCCTGGTGAATGTTGGCTATAGCGTACTGGGGTTACTTTTTGGTTGGCCAACGATTTACGTGGGGTTGCGCACCTGACGTCACTCAGGTCCGCATGGAGCTGGAGGTTGGCGTGGCTTTCAGCTCCGCCTGAATTTCGGGAGATTTTCGGGAGAGAATTTGTCCCGGGAGGTTTTCGGGAGAGGCGCTCAATTTCGGGAGTCTCCCGGAAAATCCGGGAGGGTTGGCAAGTATGGTTGTACTTCATACTTTATTCTTTAGTTGACTAAATTTACTTTAATTTTAGTCAATTAAAATGTTAAGAAATCTATTAAACTAAAACTAGACTACAACTAAATCAATTCAGATGACTAAACTGTGACTAAAACTAAATTAAAAACGGCCGTCAAAATTAACTGCATTGATCAGTGCCTTTTGTTCATGCACCCAACCTTGCTTTGCAACTTCCGGTTTCTTCCGGCAAATAGGATTAAAAATTATGGAACGTTTTATCAAACATGTTTGTTGTTGATATCGATTACGTATCTTGTGATGTATATTGATATCATTTTATCGCCCTGCCCTAATTGAAAGTGTGTAATCTAAAATTGAGCCTTTTCGGTTTCTGTTTGTTTAACCCACAGAGGCGTAGGAAAAGACCTGCCGAGGAATCGGAGAATGTCACGAAAAGCAAAAATGCCAAAAGCCGGCGAAGATACGGCAGCGTTAGAAAGCGTAAACTTCCTCATGTGGAGGCCGTCACTCTGTTTGACGTCATCACCATGGGCAGGAGCGCCATGCGGGTAGGAAACGCAATTGTACTAAACACAGCAGTACGACATCCTGATTGGTGTCTGAGCAGGCGGTGATCGACGGCTGGATGGAGGCCTACGCGGCGGACAGAGAAGCGTCTCTCCTCGACCTCATCACCTTCTTCATCCAGTGCTGCGGGTGCAAAGGTGATTTGGCGTCACACTGAATGTCTCTCGCCTTGATGTTAAAATCTTGCTTCTGCAGGCGTGGTCACTGCTGAAATGTGTCACACCAAAGGCGACAGTGACACCATGGACAAGATGGTGAAGGAGCTGGTTGAAGACTTGGATGAGGTAATGGGATAGGTGGGGGCATACTCAATCAAATCGAACTTTATTTATATAGCACTTTTCACACACACACAAGTGGCAAACAAAAAATGATGAACACACAAAAAAAAAAGAAGAGAAGAAAACACACACACACACACAGAGCACTGTTGACAATAACAAAAAAAACATAGCATGGCATTGATGATTTGAGGGAAAACGCCACCTTTGAGGCCCCAACACAGGAGAATAACTCAAATGAATGCCATCTAAAAAAATTATACAAAACCTATGATAAAATATATATAATAATAAAATATAAATAATACATTATAAGTAGAGATGTCCAATAATGGCTTTTTTGCCGATATCCGATATTCTGATATTGTCCAACTCTTAATTACCGATTCCGAGATCAACCGATACTGATATATACAGTTGTGGAATTAACCAGAGGTGGGTAGAGTAGCCAGAAATTGTACTCAAGTAAGAGTACTGTTATTTTAGAGATTTATTACTCAAGTAAAAGTAAGGAGTAGTCACCCAAATATTTACTTGAGTAAAAGTAAAAAGTATGTTGTAAAAAAAACTACTCAAGTACTGAGTAACTGATGAGTATATATATATATATATATATATATATATACATACATTGATATATACAGTATATAATTTATATTTATTTATTTTGCCGTTTTTGTTTACATGTTAAAGGTGTTTTAATGAATATACATGCATGTTTAACACATATAGATTCCTTTCTTTCATGAAGACAAGAATATAAGTTGGTGTATTACCTGATTCTGATGACTTGCATTGATTGGAATCAGACAGTGGTGATGATAACGTCCACGTTTTCAAATGGAGGAGAAAAAAAGTTCCTCCTTTCTGTCTAATACCACATGAAAGTGGTTGGTTTTTGGCTTCTTATTCGTCCAGCTTCCATATTCGTTTTTATACACTTTACAAGAAATACATTGGCGGCAAACTCCGTAGCTTGCTAGCTTGTTTGCGCTGGCTTTCGGGGACTCTTATTTTGAAAGCGCAGGCGCGATGGAGCGGCACTTTTATTGTGAAGACAGGAACTGTGCAGTCAGTCTTTAGGCTTTTGACGGTTGAAATAAAAAATGGTCTTTTTTCCTTCACACTTTTGATTGATTGATTAAGACTTTTATTAGTAGTTTGCACAGTACAGTACATATTCCGTACAATTGACCACTAAATGGTAACACCCCAATAAGTTTTTACACTTGTTTAAGTCAGGTCATGTGACCGCCTGGCTCTGTTTGATTGGTCCAACGTCACCAGTGACTGCATCTGATTGGTGGAACGGAGTGAACGTCACCAGTGACTGCATTTGGTGAAACGCAGGCACTATGAAGGTCTGTCTGACAGACCAAAACAAACAAAGCGTGCATTAACAGATTGATAAAAATTAGTAGCGAGCTGAATGTAGATAAAGGTAGCGGAGTAAAAGTAGCGTTTCTTCTCTATAAATATACTCAAGTAAAAGTAAAAGTATGTTGCATTAAAACTACTCTTAGAAGAACAATTTATCCCAAAAGTTACTCAAGTATGTGTAACGGAGTAAATGTAGCGCGTTACTACCCACCTCTGGAATTAACACACTATTATGCTTAAAGGCCTACTGAAACCCACTACTACCGACCACGCAGTCTGATAGTTTATATATCAATGATGAAATCTTAACATTGCAACACATGCCAATACGGCCGGGTTAACTTACTAAAGTGCAATTTTAAATTTCGCGCGAAATATCCTGCTGAAAGCGTGTCAGTATGATGGCGTCTGCGCGTGACGTCACGGATTGTAGAGGACATTTTGGGACAGCATGGTGGCCAGCTATTAAGTCGTCGGTTTTCATCGCAAAATCCCACGGTATTCTGGACATCTGTGTTGGTGAATCTTTTGCAATTTGTTCAATGAACAATGGAGACAGCAAAGAAGAAAGCTGTAGGTGGGAAGCGGTGTATTGCGGCCGGTGGCTGCAGCAACACAAACACAGCCGGTGTTTCATTGTTTACATTCCCGAAAGATGACAGTCAAGCTTTACCATTGGCCTGTGGAGAACTGGGACAACAGAGACTCTTACCAGGAGGACTTTGAGTTGGATGCGCAGACGCGGTACCGTGAGTACGCATGCAGCTGCGGCTTCCAAACATTTGATCGCTTGCCCGTAGGTGCGTGCCGCTATGTACGTAACTTTGGGGACTTTGGGGAAATATATGTGCTGTATGAACTTTGGGGAGGTGAACGGTTCTTTGGGCTGTGGGATTGAGTGTGTTGTGCAGGTGTTTGAGTTGTATTGGCGGATTATATGGACGGGAGAGGGGAGGTGTTTGTTATTTGGCATATTAAATATAAGCCTGGTTGTGTTGTGGCTAATAGAGTATATACAGGTAAAAGTCAGTAAATTTGAATATTTTGAAAAACTTGATTTATTTCAGTAATTGCATTCAAAAGGTGTAACTTGTACATTATATTTATTCATTGCACACAGACTGATGCATTCAAATGTTTATTTCATTTAATTTTGATGATTTGAAGTGGCAACAAATGAAAATCCAAAATTCCGTGTGTCACAAAATTAGAATATTACTTAAGGCTAATACAAAAAAGGGATTTTTAGAAATGTTGGCCAACTGAAAAGTATGAAAATGAAAAATATGAGCATGTACAATACTCAATACTTGGTTGGAGCTCCTTTTGCCTCAATTACTGCGTTAATGCGGCGTGGCATGGAGTCGAAGAGTTTCTGGCACTGCTCAGGTGTTATGAGAGCCCAGGTTGCTCTGATAGTGGCCTTCAACTCTTCTGCGTTTTTGGGTCTGGCATTCTGCATCTTCCTTTTCACAATACCCCACAGATTTTCTATGGGGCTAAGGTCAGGGGAGTTGGCGGGCCAATTTAGAACAGAAATACCATGGTCCATAAACCAGGCACGGGTAGATTTTGCGCTGTGTGCAGGCGCCAAGTCCTGTTGGAACTTGAAATCTCCATCTCCATAGAGCAGGTCAGCAGCAGGAAGCATGAAGTGCTCTAAAACTTGCTGGTAGACGGCTGCGTTGACCCTGGATCTCAGGAAACAGAGTGGACCGACACCAGCAGATGACATGGCACCCCAAACCATCACTGATGGTGGAAACTTTACACTAGACTTCAGGCAACGTGGATCCTGTGCCTCTCCTGTCTTCCTCCAGACTCTGGGACCTCGATTTCCAAAGGAAATGCAAAATTTGCTTTCGTCAGAAAACATGACTTTGGACCACTCAGCAGCAGTCCAGCTGGTGTCGGTCCACTCTGTTTCCTGAGATCCAGGGTCAACGCAGCCGTCTACCAGCAAGTTTTAGAGCACTTCATGCTTCCTGCTGCTGACCTGCTCTATGGAGATGGAGATTTCAAGTTCCAACAGGACTTGGCGCCTGCACACAGCGCAAAATCTACCCGTGCCTGGTTTACGGACCATGGTATTTCTGTACTAAATTGGCCCGCCAACTCCCCTGACCTTAGCCCCATAGAAAATCTGTGGGGTATTGTGAAAAGGAAGATGCAGAATGCCAGACCCAAAAACGCAGAAGAGTTGAAGGCCACTATCAGAGCAACCTGGGCTCTCATAACACCTGAGCAGTGCCAGAAACTCTTCGACTCCATGCCACGCCGCATTAACGCAGTAATTGAGGCAAAAGGAGCTCCAACCAAGTATTGAGTATTGTACATGCTCATATTTTTCATTTTCATACTTTTCAGTTGGCCAACATTTCTAAAAATCCCTTTTTTGTATTAGCCTTAAGTAATATTCTAATTTTGTGACACACGGAATTTTGGATTTTCATTTGTTGCCACTTCAAATCATCAAAATTAAATGAAATAAACATTTGAATGCATCAGTCTGTGTGCAATGAATAAATATAATGTACAAGTTACACCTTTTGAATGCAATTACTGAAATAAATCAAGTTTTTCAAAATATTCTAATTTACTGGCTTTTACCTGTATATGTCTTATGTTTATTTACCGTTTTAGTCATTCCCAGCTGAATATCAGGTCCCACCCGCCTCTCACAGCATCTTCCCTATCTGAATCGCTCCCACTGCCCTCTAGTCCTTCACTCTCACTTTCCTCATCCACGAATCTTTCATCCTCGCTCAAATTAATGGGGAAATCGTCGCCATCTCGGTCCAAATCGCTCTCGCTGCTGGTGGCCATGTAAACAATGTGAAGATGTGAGGAGCTCCACAACCTGTGACGTCACGCTACTCGTCTGCTACTTCCGGTACAGGCAAGGCTTTTTTTATCAGCGACCAAAAGTTGCGAACTTTATCGTCGATGTTCTCTACTAAATCCTTTCAGCAAAAATATGGCAATATCGCGAAATGATCAAGTATAACACATAGAATGGACCTGCTATCCCCGTTTAAATAAGAAAATCGCATTTCAGTAGGCCTTTAATTTTGTTGTGATGCCCCGCTGGATGCATTAAACAAAGTAACAAGGTTTTCCAAAATAAGAGAACAACTTCAACTCAAGTTATGGAAAAAAAATGCCAACATGGCACTGCCATATTTATTATTGAAGTCACAAAGTGGAATTTGGGACATGCTCTCCCTGAGATAATCCTGATACTCACTACAACTATGGGAAATACTATACTTTGACTTTCACAAAGTGCATTATTTTTTTTATTTTTTTAAACATGCCTCAAAACAACAGCTACAAAAACAATGACGGCACACAGCTTCAGTCCAGAGTATACTAGAGTAATAAAGTAAACAATAACATAGTCTTCCTTTTGTATGAGTAACACAAATGTGTTTTGTAAGCTAGTGGTGAGTGCTTGAAGTGGCCTACCAGTCAGCCAGAGCTTCTGGAATGCTGCGTTGAGATAGGGCACCTCTGTTCACTGCAAGCTGCTTTCGGTGTTTGCTTTTCATCCATCTTCCGCTTGTATTCATCGTGTATCTCCTTATGATTCTTGAAGAGGTGGGAGATCAAATTGCTCGTATTAAAGGAAGACGTCTTGGTTCCTCCTCGCATAACCAACTTTTTGCAGTCATTGCAAATTGCCAGTTTTTTATCCGTCAGACACACTATAAAATAATCCCAAACCATAGACATGGTGTCGTTAGTCAGTCACCGAGCTCGCCCGCTTGTTAGCCACGGCTACAGCACCGGCAACAACACTCTTCTTGTTGTTATGCTGCGCTCGCGGCGGTTTGATGAGGTCATCAAGCGTCGCCAGTAAACCTCTCATGCTGCAGTCGTCAACCCCTGTGTTGTGTGGGAGAGGGGAGAGGGGAATGGCTGCTGACTGGAAGACGCAACTGCTCTGTACTGTTCCCTACGTCCGTGTTTTACCGGATATGTACAGCGGCGTTTTAAAAAGTCATTAATTTTACTTTTTGAAACCGATACCGATAATTTCCGATATTACATTTTAAAGCATTTATCGGCGGATAATATCGGCCGGCCGCTATTATTGGACATCTCTAATTATAAGGTAATACAACTGTAAAATTGAGATAATACTAGTAGTGATATTAATAATTAAGATAGAAAACTAC
Organism: Nerophis lumbriciformis; assembly: GCF_033978685.3. Taxonomy (NCBI): domain Eukaryota; kingdom Metazoa; phylum Chordata; class Actinopteri; order Syngnathiformes; family Syngnathidae; genus Nerophis; species Nerophis lumbriciformis. The sequence continues at coordinate 41,863,209 of NC_084560.2, forward strand.
ACAATAAATGATAAAAAAACATAAGAATTTAACATGATCTATAAAAAGCCTGATAAAAAAGATGTCGTTAGCCTTTTTTCCCCCCATTTTCAACGGTCTACGCCAGGGGTCCTCACACTTTTTCTGCAGGCGAGCTACTTTTCAATTGATCAAGTCGTGGGGATCTACCTCATTCATATATATAATTTATATTTACTTATTTATGAAACATATGTTTTTGTTAACAAGTTAAAGGTGTTTAATGATAATACAAGCATGTTTAACACATATAGTTAATATTGTTAATAAATTAAAGGTGTTTAATGAAAATACAAGTATGTATAATACATACAGTTAATATTGTTAATAAATTAAAGGTGTTTAATGAAAATACAAGTATGTTTAACACATATAGTTAATATTGTTAATAAGTTAAAGGTGTTTAAAGATAATGCAAACATGTTTAACACATATAGTTAATATTGTTAACAAGTTAAAGATGTTTAGTGATAATGCAAGCATGTTTAACACATATAGTTAATATTGTTAATAAATTAAAGGTGTTTAATGATAAGACAAGAATGTTTAACACATAGTTAATATTGTTAACAAGTTAAAGGTGTTTAAAGATAATACAAGCATGTTTAACACATATAGTTAATATTGTTAACAAGTTAAAAGTGTTTAAAGATAATACAAGCATGTTTAACACATATAGATTCCTTTCTTTCATGAAGACAAGAATATAAGTTGGTGTATTACCTGATTCTGATGACTTGCATTGATAGGAATCAGACAGTGGTGATGATACGTCCGCATTTTCGAATGGAGGAGAAAAAAAGTCCTCCTTTCTGTCCAATACCACATGAAAGTGGTTGGTTTTTGGCATCTTATTTATCCAGCTTCCGTACTCCTTTGTATACACTTTACAAGAAATACATTGTTGGCAAACTCCGCTGCTTGCTAGCTTGTGCACGCCAGCTTTCTGAGACTCTTATTTTGGTAGCGCAGGCAGGATGAAGCAGCGCTTTTATTGTGCAACTGTGCAGTCGGTCTTTGGAGTTTTGACGACAGGTACGGCGCCAGAGTCTGTTGAAATACAGTGTTTCTCGCCATCCAGTCGGTAATTTTAATGAGCTGGCAGCAGCCAGCGTCATCTCAGAAGACCCTCGGGTGCCGTGAATGTCAATCAAGTGACGAAAGTGACGTCATAGTGAAGATTTATGATCGCTCATTTTTAGGACTATTTTTTTAATGGCTGGCTGGTGATCGACTGACACACCCTCCGAGATCGACCGGTAGCTCGCGATCGACGTAATGAGCACCCCTGGTCTACGCAGTCCTGAGGCTCTCTGGCAGGCTGTTCCGCAGGTGGGGGCTAAATGCCGCCCCACCGTGGGTCTTTGTTCTGGTATTTGGTAGAGCTAAAAGGCCAGTGCCAGAGGATCTCAGGATCCACGAGGGTTGACACGGTAAAAGAAGGTCAGATAGATAAGAAGGCGCAAGGCCATAAAGACATTTAAAAACTAATAATAGAACTTTAAAAATCGACCCTGAAGTGGACGGGAAGCCATTGCAGCAACTTTAAAACTGGTGTAATGTGCTCCCGCCCTCTGGTCCTCGTCAGTATGTGTGCAGCTGAGCTTTGTAATAATTGTAGACTTCTTATAATCTTTTTGGGGAGACCAGAGAGCAGAGCATTACAATACTCTAAAGGACAGGAAATAGAAGCATGCATTAGCACCGCCGTGTTGGCCTGAGAGAGAATCAGACGGACTCTGGCTATGTTCTTAAGATGATAAAGAACTATTTTGGATATATTTTTAACATGTGGGATAAAAGTCAGCTCGGAGTCATAAATGACGCCCAGATTTGTTTTAGTTAATCCATCCATCCATCCATTTTCTACCGCTTATACCTTTCGGAATGGTGGGGGGTGCTGGAGCCTAGCTCAGCTACAATCAGTTAATGTTGGTTTAAAATCTTGTAATTTTAGTAAAAGTTTCTCCCTCTGGCCTTCAGGATTTATAACTAAAACCTCTGTTTTGTCCTGGTTGAGCTGTAAAAAAAATACCTGCCATCCATGACTGGATGCCTAAAATGCAGTTAAAAAGGGTATCTATTACTATTTTGTGTGACAAGACATTAACACTGAGCTGTGTTTTAGGTTGCTGGACTGCAGTACAAGAAGTTTCTGGCTTTTCCGTGGATCCTCACCGTCACCTGGCCCATGGCTGCAGTCAGTATTCTCCCTTTGCTTGCAGTGCTTATACAGCTGGCGGACATTCAAACCAGTTTCTTTAATTTGTACAAATCTGGAAAATTACCTGTTAACTGACAGATCAAATTGAAATGAACAGCAATTAAGAAAAAAAATCTCTATTTAAAGAAAATATTATAAATTAGTTAATACTTTGACAATTTGAATTAATTTGTGAATTTTCTTTACCAAATAATTAACAACTACATGTTAACTATTAAATGTTCATTCCTTGTACAAATTATAATTCAACAATTAAATATTAAATGCATTGATTTAAACAATATTGAACCGTGTACTGGTTTTTAAAATAAATAATAAGCACAGTGGTAACTTGCCCTGTTACATACCATTGGCTAGTTTGGCTAGTGACTTAACAGAATACTTTTTTAAAACTGTCAAGCTTAGTAATTGTGAAAAATATTATGTATTAATAATTAAAAAAAACTCTGTTCCGAAAAAAAATAATTGGTGTTTATGGCGTTCATTCACCCTGTCTCGTCAACACGTACCCGCAGATCGAGCATGAACTCATGCAATAGCAGTCCAAGAGAAGCAATACATTTACAGTCATGTTGTTATGATAGAATATACATTTAGTCACAGCTAACACTAACTATCCAAGCTATCATCATCATTAGCTAAAAAGAGCCAAAGCCAATGCGCGTGCACGTGTTATGTACATACATATTTAACATTGTCATGTTCTGGAAAGCCGTAAGAAGGCGGATATAACTCTTGAAATACATCGGAAAGATAAAGCCCTTTAGGTATCTGTGTAAATTCTGCAAATAGCCCCTTTAAGCGCATGCTGCCATAAGTTTAATGATGCGGACACGTTTGTTACTGGATACTTTGTAATACATTTCTGCCTTGGATACTTTGTATCTGTAAGTAATATGCAACTATAATTATTTGATATGTGTTCATATTGGCAAATGTCTTTTAGACTGCAATATTGTTCAACTGACACTTATTACCGTATTTGTCGGAGTATAAGTCGCACCTGCCGAAAATGCATAATAAAAAAGGAAAAAAACATAAGTCGCACTGGAGCCCAGCCAAACTATGAAAAAAACTGCGACTTATAGTCCGAAAAATACGGTACGTAGTCTAGTTTGTGTGCTTAACTGTTGTGTAGCTGCTTGCTCCTACTAGCCTATAGCCTACTACAGTGTTTTTCAACCACTGTGCCACGGCACACAGGTGTGCCGTGAGATACAGCCTGGTGTGCCGTGGGAGATGATCTAATTTCACCTATTTGGGTTATATTTTTTGCAAACCAGTAATTATAGTCTGCAAATTATGTGTTGTTGTTGAGTGTCGGTGCTGTCTAGAGCTCGGCAGAGTAACCGTGTTATACGCTTCCATGTCAGTAGGTGGCAGCCGGTAGCTAATTGCTTTGTAGATGTCGGAAACAGCGGGAGGCAGTGTGCAGGTAAAAATGTGTATAATTCTTAAACCAAAAATACACAAAAGGTGAGTGCCCCTAAGAAAAGGCATTGAAGCTTAGGGAAGGCTATGCAGAACTAAACTAAAACTGAACTGGCTACAAAGTAAACACAAACAGAATGCTGGACGACAGCAAAGACTTACTGTGGAGCAAAGACGGCGTCCACAATGTACATCCGAACATGACATGACAATCAACAATGTCCCCACAAAGAAGGATAAAAACAACTGAAATATTCTTGATTGCTAAAACAAAGTAAATATCGCTCAAAGGAAGACATGAAACTGCTACAGGAAAATACCAAAAAAAGAGAAAAAGCCACCAAAATAGGAGCGCAAGACAAGAACTAAAACAGTACACACAGGAAAACAGCAAAAAACTCTAAATAAGTCAGGGTGTGATGTGACAGGTGGTGACAGTACACCTACTTTGAGACAAGAGCTATAGTGATGCATGTTTGGTTATGCTTTAAAGTCATATCCAACAATTGCGACAATGACTTTTTACTGTCAACTGAGTTTAATTTTTTAATGATTTCTGCTGGTGGTGTGCCTCCGGATTTTTTTAACGCAAAAAATGTGCCTTGGCTCAAAAAAGGTTGAAAATTTACTATGTGTAAATTTTTTTTAAATTACTTTACTAAAATACTAGAAAACACCTACTCTGTGCTTATTGGAGGACATTTAGATGTTAACTGTCTTTCCAGCTTTGCACATTTAAACTCGCTGCAGGACTGCTTGTATCGGAGTTTATATTGGAAATTTTAAATGCAATGCCAATATTATCCGACACGGTTTTTTGCTGATATCGGATCGATATCAATATCGGATTGGGAAACCCCTAATTTTTTACCTTTGTTTCAATTTTTATTGCAGCTCATTTAGATACTGGCCTTAAATACTTTCCCCCCCTGCTGGTCGTAGTAATTCATTATTAAATACGTGCTGCAACAAAGTATTGAACTGATTATTAACCAATATGAAATCTTTCTACACGATTGACAAAACCGTCTGCACTCTCCATCAGGACAGCATGGACTATCCTCTGATCCAACCTGGGTCGTACGGCCGGTGGTTCCACTCGGAGTTGTGTGACTTTGTGTCTGTGCTGGTGTCTCAGTGTCAGCACAGCGTCCTCTTTGACAGCTACCTGATGAGCACGCTCGTCTCTCTTCTCGCTGAACTCTCCGACTCGCACATACGAGCCTTCAGACACACCTGCACGCTGGCAGGTAACGTGGCGGCGACCAGCGACGCGCTGTTAACAGTAGACTGAGTCGTACTTTGTGGTTTGTTAGCGGTCAAACTGCTGACGTCGCTGATTGACGTGGCCGCGTGTCTGAGCGCCGGCGTTGAAAAGAGTCTGGAGCTGCAGAAGGCGCAGAGGCCCAGCAGACTGAAGAACCAAGTGAAGCAGGAAGTGACTCAGGTACAGCCATAGCCACGATGCCGGAAGCTTCTTGCAATGACGTCACACATAAGATTGTGCTTTTTGTCTTCAAGCTGCAGGAGAAGAAGGCCGAGATAGAGAGCATGATGGACGTCATCTTCAAGGCCGTTTTTCTCAAGAGACATCGGTAAAATATCTTGACTGATTCTAGAAAGCAGTATGAGAAACAGTGCAAGGTAGTATATGGATATAGCAGAATAATAAGTAGCACAATTTCTGATTTCATTTATTATTTATTGAAAAGCACAGCATCTGATATATACAAACCCCGTTTCCATATGAGTTGGGAAATTGTGTTAGATGTAAATATAAACGGAATACAATGATTTGCAAATCCTTTTCAACCCATATTCAGTTGAATGCACTACAAAGACAAGATATTTGATTTTCAAACTCATAAACTTTATTTTTTTTGCAATAATATTTAATTTAGAATTTCATGGCTGCAACACGTGCCAAAGTAGTTGGGAAAGGGCATGTTCACCACTGTGTTACATGGCCTTTCCTTTTAACAACACTCAGTAAACGTTTGGGAACTGAGGAGACACATTTTTGAAGCTTCTCAGGTGGAATTTTTTCCTATTCTTGCTTGATGTACAGCTTAAGTTGTTCAACAGTCCGGGGGTCTCCGTTGTGCTATTTTAGGCTTCATAATGCGCCACACATTTTCAATGGGAGACAGGTCTGGACTACAGGCAGGCCAGTCTAGCACCCGCACTCTTTTAGTATGAAACCACGTTGATGTAACACGTGGCTTGGCATTGTCTTGCTGAAATAAGCAGCGGCGTCCATGGTAATGTTGTTTGGATGGCAACATATGTTGCTCCAAAACCTATATGTACCTTTCAGCATTAATGGTGCCTTCACAGATGTGTAAGTTACCCATGTCTTGGGCACTAATACACCCCCATACCATCACAGATGCTGGCTTTTCAACTTTGCACCTATAACAATCCGGATGGTTCTTTTCCTCTTTGGTCCAGAGGACACGACGTCCACAGTTTCCAAAAACAATTTGCAATGTGGACTCGTCAGACCACAGAACACTTTTCCACTTTGTATCAGTCCATCTTAGATGAGCTCAGGCCCAGCGAAACCGACGGCGTTTCTGGGTGTTGTTGATAAACGGTTTTCGCCTTGCATAGGAGAGTTTTAACTTGCACTTACAGATGTAGCGACCAACTGTAGTTACTGACAGTGGGTTTCTGAAGTGTTTATGAGCCCATGTGGTGATATCCTTTACACACTGATGTCGCTTGTTGATGCAGTACAGCCTGAGGGATCGAAGGTCACGGGCTTAGCTGCTTACGTGCAGTGATTTCTCCAGATTCTCTGAACCCTTTGATGATATTACGGACCGTAGATGGTGAAATCCCTAAATTCCTTGCAATAGCTGGTTGAGAAAGGTTTTTCTTAAACTGTTCAACAATTTGCTCACGCATTTGTTGACAAAGTGGTGACCCTCGCCCCATCCTTGCTTGTGAATGACTGAGCATTTCATGGAATCTACTTTTATACCCAATCATGGCACCCACCTGTTCCCAATTAGCCTGTTCACCTGTGGGATGTTCCAAATAAGTGTTTGATGAGCATTCCTCAACTTTATCAGTATTTATTGCCACCTTTCCCAACTTCTTTGTCACGTGTTGCTTGCATCAAATTCTAAAGTTAGTGATTATTTGCAAAAAAAAAAAAGTTTATCAGTTTGAACATCAAATATCTTGTCTTTATAGCATATTCAACTGAATATGGGTTGAAAATGATTTGCAAATCATTGTATTCCGTTTATATTTACATCTAACACAATTTCCCAACTCATATGGAAACGGAGTTTGTAATTGATCCTGAATTAATACTTTTTTGTTTAAGGAAAACCACAGTATTTGATGTCAATTATCCTGACGTTATTCCTTTATTACTTTACAAAGAAAACTGCAGTGTTTATAATGTTTATACTGAATCAATTAGTTTATTATCTAATGAAAACCCCAATATCTGATATAATTTGCCCTGAATTATTTAATTAATTAATGACAACCATAGTCTATTGTTTATCTTATGTTCATTTATTATTAACTAATGAAAACCACAATATCTGATATCATGTTTCCTGAATTATTTCATTTATTGTATATTGTGGCGAATATCATTTATCCTGAACTCTTTCATTTATTATTTAATGAGCACTAGGGTCGGAAATAATTTATACTGAATTAATTATTTTTTTTATTTTTTATTAAAAAACACATTGTCTGATATCATTTATCCTAAGTGTATCCATTTATTACTAATTATTGAAATCATATGTCTAGTATAATTAATCCAAAATGTTTTTGTTTATTTTTATTGAATAAAATCAGTGTCTGATCTCATTTATACTGAATTAATTAATGCATTACTATTTTGTTTATCCTAAATTAATTCAGTAATTAGTTAAAGGGGTTGTTAGCAACATTTACATAGATGCCCAAAGGGCGCCAACTTTCCAAAGTATTTTGTAAACACCAATCATTTTATTTGGGCCAGTAAAACATTTTATTACATAAACTTTGTAATTGTGAAAAATATTGACAATTGTCAAACAAATGTGTTCTGGTAAACCACTAATGGTAACATTCTGTAAGCTAGCTGGTGGTATTCTTGTTATATTTTTTTGCTTTGAAAAATGTAACTGTGAGGAAGTTGCAAACCGCACCTTTAAATGAGAATCACAATATTGTATATTGCTTATCCTGAATTAATTCATTTATCATTAGTGAAAGCCACAGTGTATGATATCATTTGTCTTGAATTCTTTAATTTATTACTATTCAATGAAAAGCACCATCTGACATTGTTTATTCTAAATTCACCCATTTATTATGTAATTTGAACCACAGTATCTAATGTAATTTATCCTGAATTCATTAATTTGTGTATTATTGAATGAGGTACAAATTTTCCTGAATTTTTTCATGTATTATTGTTTAGTAAAGCCATGTTATATTAAAGTACCAATGATTGTCACACACACACACTAGGTCTGGTGAAATTTTACCCATCACCCTTGTTCACCCCCTGGGAGGTGAGGGGAGCAGTTAGCAGCAGCGGTGGCCTTGCCCGGGAATCATTTTGGTGATTTAACCCCCAATTCCAACCCTTGATGCTGAGTGCCAAGCAGGGAGGCAATTGGTCCCATTTTTATAGTCTTTGGTACCGAAATCGGGTTTGAACTTACAACCAGAGGTGGGTAGTAACGCGCTACATTTACTCCGTTACATCTACTTGAGTAACTTTTGGAATAAATTGTACTTCTAAGAGTAGTTTTAATGCAACATACTTTTACTTTTACTTGAGTATATTTTTAGAGAAGAAACGCTACTTTTACTCCGCTCCATTTATCTACATTCAGCTCGCTACTCACTACTAATTTTTATCGATCTGTTAATGCACGCTTTGTTTGTTTTGGACAGACCTTCAAAGTGCCTGCGTTACTGGTGACGTTTCACTCCGTTCCACCAATCAAATGCAGTCACTAGTGACATTTGACTCAATTCCACCAATCAGATGCAGTCACTGGTGACGTTGGACCAATCAAACAGAGCGGTCACATGACCTGACTTAAACAAGTTGAAAAACTTATTTGGGTGTTACCATTTAAGTGGTCAATTGTACGGAATATGTACTGTACTGTGCAATCTACTAATAAAAGTTTCAATCAGTCAATCAAAAGTGTGAAGGAAAAAATACACTTTTTTATTTCAACACAGTTCCTGTCTTCACAATAAAAGTGCCACTCCATCGCACCTACACTTACAAAATAAGAGTCTCCGAAAGCCAGCGCAAACAAGCTAGCAAGCTACGGAGTTTTCCGCCAATGTATTTCTTGTAAAGTGTATGAAAACGAATATGGAAGCTGGACAAATAAGATGCCAAAAACCAGCCACTTTCATGTGGTATTAGACAGAAAGGAGGAACTTTTTTTCTCCTTCATTTGAAAACGTGGACGTTATCAGCACTACTGTCTGATTACAATCAATGCAAGTCATCAGAATCAGGTAATACACCAACTTATATTCTTGTCTTCATGAAAGAAAGGAATCTGTATGTTAAACATGCATGTATATTCATTAAAACACCTTTAATATGTAAACAAAAACGGCTAAATAAATAAATATAAATGATATACTGTATATATCAATGTATGTGTGTGTATATATATATATATATATATATATATATATATATGATATGTGTGTGTATGTTACTCATCAGTTACTCAGTACTTGAGTAGTTTTTTCACAACATACTTTTTACTTTTACTCAAGTAAATATTTGGGTGACTACTCATTACTTTTACTTGAGTAATATATCTCTAAAGTAACAGTACTCTTATTTGAGTACAATTTCTGGCTACTCTACCCACCTCTGCTTACGACCTACCAATCTCAGGGCGGACACTCTAACCACAAGGCCACTGAGCAGGTCTGATTAATTTAGCCTAAATTAGTTCATTTATCATTCTGTACTGGAAAAACACGGTGTGGTGATATTTATCCTGAAGTCACTCTTATGTGTTTTAAATGTGTTGTACAGTGATGTGCTTCCAGAAATCCGTTCCATCTGCATGGAGGAGTTGGGCCTGTGGATGAGGAGCTACAGCTCTGTGTTCCTCAATGACAGTTACCTCAAATACATGGACTGGATGTCGTATGACAAGGTGAACACGTTTGTTTAGTCAATACACGTTTTGTATGTCTAAAAACACCCAATAGAATGAGATTTTGGATTTACTTGGCTATCTTATGTCTTCCAGGTACCAGACGTGCGTCTCAAGTGTGTCTCAGGCCTGCAGAACTTATATGGCGATCCCGAGCTTCTGCCTCAACTGGACCTTTTCACCAGCCGCTTCAAGGTGGGAAATCCTTAAAGCTGCTTCATTTCAAGGGGGGGGACAAAAACAGTTGCTGTCACTTGCAGGTTTTAGCACTTGTCTATTAGCACTAGATCAAGGGTTGGCAACCCAAAATGTTGAAAGAGCCATATTGGACCAAAAATAAAAATCTGTCTGGAGCCGCAAAAAACTAAAAGCCTTATATAAGTCTTATAATGAAGGCAACACATGCTGAAAGTGTATATATTAGCCTACTATCAAAGGCTGACGCAAATCTTCTTTGACAGAAATGTTGTATTTTAATTTTTATTCTACACATTTTTGCAACATTGGAAATCATTTGTAAAATGGAGGCTCCTCATAGGATGAGATAACTTCTGGAAATTACTGCCGCAGAATGGCCAAAGGTATAGATGTGTGTGTCCAAGTTTAAGGAAACGGCAGGCTGTCTTCTTCTAATGGATTTATTACAATCTTTGCAAGATTAGTAACCTTTGCTGTGGTCTGGAACAACATGGCACACAGACAACTAGGAGAAATGCAGTCAATATTACATACAGATAATGTGTCATGAGACATGCAAATATAAATTAAATACACAGAGGGCATAAGTAAAGGACATTAAGTGAGCTCAAATATACCGACAAACGAGGCATAATGATGCAATATGTACAGTGGGGCAAAAAAGTATTTAGTCAGCCACCAAATGTGCAAGTTCTCCCACTTAAAATAATGACAGAGGTCTATAATTTTCATCAAAGGTACACTTCAACTGTGAGAGACAGAATGTGGAAAAAAAATCCAGGAATTCACATTGTAGGATTTTTAAAGAATTTATTTGTAAATTATGGTGGTAAATAAGTATTTGGTCACTTCAAACAAGGAAGATCTCTGGCTCTCACAGACCTGTAACTTCTTCTTTAAGAAGCTCTTCTGTCTTCCACTCGTTACCTGTATTAATGGCACCTGTTTGAACTGGTTATCTGTATAAAAGACACCTGTCCACAGCTTCAAACAGTCAGACTCCAAACTCCACTATGGCCAAGACCTAAGAGCTGTCGAAGGACACCAGGAAAATAATTGTAGACCTGCATCAGACTGTGAAGAGTGAATCTACAATAGGCAAGCAGCTTGGTGTGAAAAAATCAACTGTGGGAGCAATTATCAGAAAATGGAAGACATACAAGACCACTGATAATCTTCCTCGATCTGGGGCTCCACGCAAGATCTCATCCCGTGGGGTCAAAATGATCATGAGAACAGTGAGCAAAAATCCCAGAACCACACGGGGGGACCTGGTCAATGATTGCAGAGAGCTGGGACCAAAGTAACAAAGGTTACCATCAGTAACACACTACGCCGACAGGGAATCAGAACCTGCAGTGCCAGACGTGTCCCCCTGCTTAAGCCAGTGCACGTCCAGGCCCGTCTGAAGTTTGCCAGAGAGCACATGGATGATACAGCAGAGGATTGGAAGAATGTCATGTGGTCAGATGAAACCAAAATATAACTTTTTGGTATAAACTCAACTCGTCGTGTTTGGAGGAATAAGAATACTGAGTTGCATCCCAAGTACACCATACCTACTGTGAAGCATGGGGGTGGAAACATCATGCTTTGGGGCTGTTTTTCTGCTAAGGGGACAGGCCGACTGATCCGTGTTAGGAAAGAATGAATGGGGCCATGTATCGTGAGATTTTGAGCCAAAACCTCCTTCCATCAGTGAGAGCTTTGAAGATGAAACGTGGCTGGGTCTTCCAGCATGACAATGATCCCAAACACACCGCCCGGGCAACAAAGGAGTGGCTCCCTAAGAAGCATTTGAAAGTCCTGGAGTGGCCTAGCCAGTCTCCAGACCTCAACCCCATAGAAAATCTGTGGAGGGAGTTGAAAGTCCGTGTTGCTCGGCGACAGCCCCAAAACATCACTGCTCTCGAGAAGATCTGCATGGAGGAATGGGCCAAAATACCAGCTACTGTGTGTGCAAACCTGGTAAAGACCTATAGTAATCGTTTGACCTCTGTTATTGCCAACAAAGGTTATATTACAAAGTATTGAGTTGAATTTTTGTTATTGACCAAATACTTATTTTCCACCATAATTTACAAATAAATTCTTTAAAAATCCTAGGGTGACATAAAACACAGCTTTCTGTGGCAGCATCGGAGAAATTTGTACATGTAAACAAACTACGATGAGTTCAAGGATCGCTGAAATTAGTAGGACAAAACGGTACTGCCAAATACTCTCATCAGTGAAGCATGTATAACATAAACAGTGGGATTTCTAAAAAATAGGAAGGTTTGTGTCATGTTTGTTCTCCTACAGTAAATATTTTAAAACAAAAAAAATATTTTTACTTTTTCCATTTTCACACATCTCTGAAAGAGGACTGGAGAGCCACTAGGACGGCGCTAAAGAGCCGCATGCGGCTCTAGAGCCGCGGGTTGCTGACCCCTGCACTAGATGGATCAATCTGAAAACAGATACTTTTTAGACCAATGTTTTTCATTTATTTTTCTATATGTTGTATTTAAACAATCACACTTTATTATACTGTATGTATGTGCAAAGTTTATTAACTTGCATTAAAGTATCAACACAATTGAAATAATTCTACCATAATAATATAAATGATAATAAAAAAGAATATAATATATCCATCCATCCATCCATTTTCTACCGCTTATGATAATGAAAATCTGACAATGCAAATGGTCACTTTTTTTTTAATTTTGATCAACAATAGATTGAAACTAGTGTAATCTACAATGGAGTGCAACTGCACATTTTAGTATGTATTTATATTTATATATATTTTATTTTTTTCTTAGCAATTTTTAGGTTTTTGCAACTAGAAATATTTTCTTAAAAGTATGGATCATTAATCATTACTACTTACTAAATATTTATTTACCTTTTAGTTTTAAAATTGCAATTATATCATGTGTATTTTTTTAATGCATTTGGTCGATGAAACAGCAATATATTGTCTAATGTCTAATTATGAATCGTTTAAGGTCTTCGACAAACATGCAATGCGAGTTGACAGTATTTCTTCCATAATAGTTGCCATTTCCTGATATATTTCAATGAATGGCATATTTCAAAACATTGTTCTTGTATAAGGCGCACCGAATTATAAGGCGCACCTATGCATCCATTAGATGGAGCTGTGCTAAAGGGAATGTCAACAAAACAGTCAGATAGGTCAGACAAACTTTATTAATAGATTACAAACCAGCGTTCTGACAACTCTGTTCACTCCCAAAATGAATAAACGGCTGTTTTATTATTTTCCCCAAGGTAAAGTCAGTGACGTGGTGTTTTGTTTATCTTTTAACAACAGCAAGGTATAACAGTAGTGCAACATTTATATCACATAGTGGAGGGGAACTTTTCCCTGATTCAATAAACGCGTAAAAAACAGTGATACTGTTACGGTAAATCAAACGTTAGTGCAATCACAATATAGTAACACTCCAAATTAGGGATGTCCCGATCCGATATTTGGATTGGATCGGCCGCCGATATTTGCAAAAAAATGCGTATCGGCAAGGCATGGGAAAATGCCGATCCAGATCCAGTTTTAAAAAAACTTTTTCCAACGCACCGATTTAAATAATACATTCCACTTTTCTGCTGCTCCCTAATTTCCGTTCCACATTTTCCAGCACACCTTCAACACATCCACAAGTCTGTGGATTCTCACGCAGTTGCTTTTAGCTGCTGGCATTACACGACAGGCTCTTCTCACTCTTTCCTGTGTCTCCCTCTCACAGACAGCGAGCGCACCTTCTTACACACGTCACATACTGTCACGTCATACGTCACATACGTATACGCCCTCTTCCAGCAGAGAGCGAGGTAGCAGCATGGCTAACGTTAGCTGTGATGCTAGCGCAGCCGCTAAGGTGCGCGCCTGCTCAAGCGTCCTCTGCGCACGGCAAATCTATGCCACGCACAAAATAAAATGAAAAAAATAAGCGCATAACAATTTTTGACACACGGACGCGACAGAGAAAACAGTTTTCGTCATCATTGTTCAAATATTGTAACATCTGTCGAGACGCTTATCTCCCTTCGGTGCCACACGTCCACACCATCAAAATGCCGAGGCAAACATTTCCACGTCAACACCGTATGAAAAAAATAGTGATTTTTTTTAGTTGTGATTTCCTTCTCTGCTTGAAAGTTTAAAAGTAGCATATATTAATGCAGTATGAAGAAGAATGTTTTAATGTAGACACATAGAATCATCATACTGCTGTGATTATATGCATCAAGTGTTCATTCAAGGCTAAGGCAAAATATCGAGATATATATCGTGTATCGCAATATGGCCTTAAAATATCGCAATATTAAAAAAAGGCCATATCGCCCAGCCCTAGTTCAATGATGCCATTTCTGTTTGTCATGTATAATTTTGTCTTATTTTTTGTTTATCCTTGAATAAACAGGTCAGTTTCTTATTGCCAACCATTGTGTATTATTCAAACTCCCCTAATTCAGCTGGCTAGTTGTTATCAAGAGTACTAAAACCCTTTTCAACATGATTCTGACAACTAAGTAGGCTAAATAACTTTAAACTTTAATACATGCTCGGATAGGCCAGTATCGGTCAGTATCGGTATCGGTCAGTATCGGTATCGGATCGGAAGTGCAAAAACCTGGATCGGGACATCCCTACTCCAAATAGTGCAGAGCAATAACAATATATCAATAACTCAACGTTGCTCAAACGTTAATGTCACACAACACACAAAATAAACATGTAAAGCTCACTTTATGAAGTTATTCCTCATCCACGAATCCCTTGAATTCTTCTTCTTCAGTGTCCGAATTAAACAGTTGGGCGAATACGGCATCCAACATGCCCGGCTCCGTCTCGTCGAAGTCGTCATTAATGGAGTCAGTGTCGCTGCTGCTCTATTCCCGTGTTCTACTGCGTGACTGATCGTCTTAAGTTTAAACTCTGCGTCGTAAGCGTGTCTCTTAATAGGAGCCATTTTGGGGTCTTTACATAAACAAACAAATGGAAATCAAAACGGCACGCCTCGCGAAGTCGTATATGCCAGCATGCACCGCGCGCTTCTTCTTCTACGGGGGCGGCTGCTTATCGTAGAAGAACTTCTTCTCCGGGGGAAAATGAAGTTGGCGGCTGCTTACCGTAGAACAGGGGTGCTCATTACGTCGATCGCGATCTACCGGTCGATCTCGGAGGGTGTGTCAGTCGATCACCAGCCAGGCGTTAAAAAAATAGTCCTAAAAATGAGCGATCATAAATCTTCACTATGACGTCACTTTCGTCACTTGATTGACATTCACGGCACCCGAGGGTCTTCTGAGATGACGCTGGCTGCTGCCAGCTCATTAAGTTTACCGACTGGAAGGCGAGAAACACTTTATTTCAACAGACTCTGGCGCCGTACCTGTCGTCAAAACTCCAAAGACCGACTGCACAGTTGCACAATAAAAGCTCTGCTTCATCCTGCCTGCGCTACCAAAATAAGAGTCTCAGAAAGCTGGCGTGCACAAGCTAGCAAGCTACGGAGTTTGCCGACAATGTATTTCTTGTAAAGTGTATACAAAGGAGTACGGAAGCTGGACAAATAAGATGCCAAAAACCAACCACTTTCATGTGGTATTGGACAGAAAGGAGGACTTTTTTTCTCCTCCATTCGAAAATGCGGACGTTATCATCACCACTGTCTGATTCCAATCAATGCAAGTCATCACAATCAGGTAATACACCAACTTATATTCTTGTCTTCATGAAAGAAAGGAATCTATATGTGTTAAACATGCTTGTATTATCTTTAACCACCTTTAACTTGTTAACAATATTAACTATATGTGTTAAACATGCTTGTATTATCTTTAACCACCTTTAAGTTGTTAACAATATTAACTATATGTGTTAAACATGCTTGTTTTATCTTTAACCACCTTTAAGTTGTTAACAATATTAACTATATGTGTTAAACATGCTTGTTTTATCTTTAACCACCTTTAACTTATTAACTATATGTGTTAAACATGCTTGCATTATCTTTAAACACCTTTAACTTGTTAATATTAACTATATGTATTAAACATACTTGTATTATCATTAAACACCTTTAATGTATTAACAATATTAACTATATGTGTTAGCCATGCTTGCATTATCATTAAACACCTTTAACTTGTTAACAAAAACATATATTTCATAAATAAGTAAATATAAATTATATATATATGAATGAGGTAGATCCCCACGACTTGATCAATTGAAAAGTAGCTCGCCTGCAGAAAAAGTGTGAGCACCCCTGCCGTAGAAGAAGAAGCGCTTCTTCTTCTACGGGGGAAAAAGAAGTTGGCGGCTCCTTACCGTAGTTGCGAGACCTAAACTTTATGAAAATGAAGTTTAGGTTTGTTGTGGCTCAATATTGGTCCATATATAAGGCGCACCGGATTATAAGGCACACTGTCAGCTTTTGACAAAATTGGAGGTTTTTAGGTGCCCCTTATAGTGCGGAAAATACGGTACTCCAGTGCGACTTATATATGTTTATTTCCTTCTTTATTATGCATTTTCGGCCAGTGCGACTTATACTCCGAAAAATACGGTATATTTTTTTGCATTTCAATTTTCAAAAAATTGCTGTATGAGAGGCGTCACTTGCACCTGTGTGTTCCAGGACCGTATGATCTCCATGACTCTGGATAAAGACAACGAAGTGGCTTTGCAGACTATGAAACTGCTGCTACTCATCTCCAAGTTAGCCACCACTCCTCAACATCCACAATTATTGTGATAAATGTCATGTCTAACTAACCATGATTTCTGCAACACTTCCAGAACATCTCAAGATGTGCTTAGTTCGGACGACTACAGTCAACTCCTCCAGCTCGTTTTTTCGTCTCAGCGCCCCCTTGCAGCCACTGCAGGGGAGCTCCTCTTCTTCAGGTAAGTCATTTTACCCACTTGTCAGATAGAAACATGTTTTTATAGATTGTGTGTCTCTCAGGCTTCTCCCTGCAGATAATAATCAGGAGGGACTAAATCAGGAAGATGCTCATAGACAAGAAACACTTGCAAGGCTCAAGGCCCTTCTGCAGTTCTACCAGGACTCTAAGGTGAAACACTCTTCTTAAGTCTTCATTGTCAAAGGTTTTTTTATGTTAGAATGGTGATGATCGTGTGCACCTGCAGCTACACAACCATGTGGTCTACCTTGTGGATAGCTTGTGGGACTGTGGTGGAACCCTGCTGAAGGACTGGCCCACACTCACCTCTATACTGCTGCAAGACCCTCACAGTCCCTCACTGGGTCGAGGTGGGAAGATTTGTCCTTTTTACTTGTAGATCTGAACATGACATAAAAATATATGTATATTTCAAATAAAAAAATATATTTTACAATTTTTATTTCCTAAATTGACATTTTGAAATGAAATCTTATTGGTGATGTCACGTTCAAACACTGAGGACATCTATTAAACAAGACAAAAGGCAAGGAATCAAACAGAGACAGAATTCAATTTGGACTCAATTGAGGAGAGACGGCGTCGACCTGTAACCTCTTACAGTGTCTTAGCACGCTCTGACGAAGAAGGTTTTCGTCTCCTCTTTTATTTAGATGTTCAATGTTCACGCACCAACACATGTCACAGCAGGAATGGGAAGTATGTAAAACAGTCATTGTTTTCGGTCACATTGAAGACCAAGAAGAGGATGTCTCGGGCTTTGGCTCTTCCTGGATCCAGCTGGGGCAGGTGTTGGAGGACAATGGATAACCCCTCCCGTCTCCTGACCACAGCGACTTCAAGAGGGCAGCGGGTCGTAAATAGCGTTGACCTTGGTTACCAAATAGTTGGAAGATAGTTTGTGAAATACTTCAAAGAGAGTTCGTTAAATACTTTAAAGAGTTCCTCTGGAAGTTGAGCAGATCCTGCCATCTGTCCGTGTTGAAATCACAGTGGAGTTTCACGAGCCTTCTTCCTCTTGTTAGGCCTCGGAAGACAGCTTTCATCTTCTTATCAGGAACATAATGTAATACAACGTTTCTTTTGTGATAACTTACAAACAATTATTCCAACAGGTGACGTTACATTTGGTTTTTGTATTTGTAGGCCTCACTGAGGCAGAAGAAGCGTTGCTGGTGGAGATCCTGGTAGCATCTGTGCGTCAGGCAGCAGAAGGACCAGTGCTGGCCGGGAGGAGCGGTGCAAAGAAGGTTTTTTTCTTTAAGAAAATGTTTTTATATTTTATAGTCATGATGCACTGTAAGAAAGTAGAAATGTCACAAAAGTAAACTGCAGTGCTTTACAAAAATGCTCTGTTTAGCGTAACTCATAGGGGGTTTAAAACGGATCCTTGAGGGACTTTTTTTTCAATACAGGAATTTTACTTAATGCTTAGCATCCCTTGGTTTTGAATTATATACGTTTTAGGATGTGCTCTTGTTCCAGTTAGAAATTCATAGAATACATACTGTAACTAATATTGTGGTATAAATAAAAAAAACTAAAAAAAAAAACTTACTTTACCCAAGTTGTAATAATAATACAGGACATTAAGTAAAATATAAATACTGGATGTTTAGGTAAAAAAAAAGCATTAATTTGACATAAAACATTTTAATAAAGAAGGTAGATAAAGGTTTTGGTAAAAATACAATAAAATGACTTTAAATAAACAGTAAGAAAATATATCATAATTTATTAGGACAAAATAAAGACTAATATAAAATAAAATGAACTAAGATAACAATAAAAAAAAAACCTACTTAAAAGAGAAATAAGTTAAATTAAATTAACAAACAACACTAAATGGTCCGTAGTGTGTGAGTGTGAGTGTTGTCTGTCTATCTGTGTTGGCCCTGCGATGAGGTGGCGACTTGTCCAGGGTGTACCCCGCCTTCCGCCCGAATGCAGCTGAGATAGGCTCCAGCGCCCCCCGCGACCCTGAAGGGAATAAGCGGTAGAATGGACTTTAAATAAACAGTAAGAAAATATAACATAATTTATTAGGACAAAATAAAGACTAATATAAAATAAAATGAACTAAGATAACAATAAAAAAAAAACCTACTTGAAAGAGAAATAAGTTAAATTAAATTAACAAACAACACTAAATGGTCCGTAGTGTGTGAGTGTGAATGTTGTCTGTCTGTGTTGGCCCTGCGATGAGGTGGCGACTTGTCCAGGGTGTACCCCGCCTTCCGCCCGAATGCAGCTGAGATAGGTTCCAGCACCCCCCCGCGACCCTGATAGGGACAAGCGGTAGAAAATGGATGGATGGATGGAAGTAAGGTGATTTAAAAAAAAAAAAAAAAAAAAAAAAATGAAAGCCAGTTGTAGAACTTTCAATAAGTAATACTATATTGACCATATGTAAGCTCGATGACCTCGATCAAGCTTTCAAAAGAAAAGAAAGGGGTCAAATGAAATAAACAGTCAAAAATGAGTTATTAAAAAAAGTTCATAAAAAAGATATTAAAAAAGTGATTAAGTAAAACAGAAGCAAAGTAATTAAAAATTTACAAAGTATCAAGGCAGAATAGTCTTATTTAATTGATACTGTACGATATTTACTTGTACATAGCAACACTTGTCTTTTTCTACCAGGTGATGAGTGTGAGAGAGAAGAAAGTTCAGGTCGAAGATTGCACAAATCTCACACAGCATTTCCTCACGGTGCTCCCACACTTACTGTCCGAGGTACGACTGCTAAGATGCTGGGGCTTATTTGATGTGTGCATGGTGGCTGTCAATCATCGCACGCTGTTGCAGTTTTCAGGTCGCTGGGACATTATTGCTTCCTTGATAAGGATTCCTCAGTACTTCGTGCCAGAGAGCCCTCAGGCAGACAAGACGGAGGTCAGCATTAAACGCTAAGCAGCATTAAATGTTAAGTGTTCATGTTTGCGTAATGAGGTTCAGTTTACACTTTCGTTGTTTAGAAACTTAGTTTCATAGACGGCACAATAGTTTCCACTGCGTCGTCCATTTGAAATCTCTGCTCCTCCTCAGACGATCTCCAGGTTGTTAGCAGTGATGAGAGCCAATCTGGAGGGCCACTCGGGTGCCGACGTCCTGGATACGGCGGCACGTACGTTCCTTAGTCTGTGTGAAGCAGAGACCACGTGGTGCTCAACTGCCCGGACCACTAGGGACTCCATGATCCAATGTTGGGTGGATCACCTCAAAGACCTGCTGACCCAATCCTTCACGGTAGTTTGAAACTCTAAACCTCATATAAACCCTAACCTGTCTTTAAGAACCTATATTAAATCACAAACCCCAATATGAAACCCTGGTTTGAACCATAACTTCAGTTTGAAACCGTAACCTTAAAGGGGAACTGCCCTTTTTTTTCACAATACTTCTTATTTGAGGCACGAAGACAAACGTTTTTTTGTTGTTGCATTCTAACATGTTTAAATCGCCTCGTTCTTGGTGGCTAGCAATTAGGGGTGTGGGAAAAAATCGATTCAAATTCGTTTATCATCTTCAAAATCCTAAAAAAAAAAAAGACGCGTGTTCTTGTCCCTCATAATGATTGTGAACAATAGGCAAAATTCCCCAAAAAGTGCACTTCTCCTTTAAAGAGGAAATTTTGTCCATCATTCACAAACCTTATGTAAGACAAGTACATATCTTATTTTTTTAATACATTCTAACTCGTAAATAAATGCTAACAAAAGTCAGCTAACAATTGAGAGGTAAAGGAAGTCGCTCTATTCTGCCTATAAAGTGCTCTAAAAACTACAAAAATCACCAATGTTTTATGTACACGCAGTAAGTATACATGTAATGTAGTAAAAGGCACATTCACAATCACATGTAATATTCACGTATTTTGATCATTTAAGTATTGATTTCACACCCTCTACAGCAGGGGTGCTCACACTTTTTCTGCAGGCGAGCTACTTTTCAATTGATCAAGTCGTGGGGATCTACCTCATTCATATATATAATTTACATTTACTTATTTTTTAAATATATGTTTTTGTTAACAAGTTAAAGGTGTTTAATGATAATGCAAGCATGTTTAACACATATAGTTAATATTGTTAATAAATTAAAGGTGTTTAATGATAATACAAGTATGTTTAATACATATAGTTAATATTGTTAACAAGTAAAAGGTGTTTAAAGATAATGCAAGCATGTTTAACACATATAGTTAATATTGTTAAAAAATTAAAGGTGTTTAATGATAATACAAGCATGTTTAATACATATAGTTAATATTGTTAAAAAATTAAAGGTGTTTAATGATAATACAAGAATGTTTAATACATATAGTTAATATTGTTAACAACTTAAAGGTGTTTAAAGATAATACAAGCATGTTTAACACATATAGTTAATATTGTTAACAAGTTAAAGGTGTTTAAAGATAATACAAGCATGTTTAACACATATAGATTCTTTTCTTTCATGAAGACAAGAATATAAGTTGGTGTATTACCTGATTCTGATGACTTGCATTGATTATGCAGTGGTGCTGATAAGGTCCGCATTTTCGAATGGAGGAGAAAAAAAGTCCTCCTTTCTGTCCAATACCACATGAAAGTGGTTGGTTTTTGGCATCTTATTTGTCCAGCTTCCGTACTCCTTTGTATACACTTTACAAGAAATACATTGTCGGCAAACTCCGTAGCTTGCTAGCTTGTGCACGCCAGCTTTCTGAGACTCTTATTTTGTTAGCGCAACTGTGCAACTGTGCAGTCGGTCTTTGGAGTTTTGACGACAGGTACGGCGCCAGAGTCTGTTGAAATAAAGTGTTTCTCGCCTTCCAGTCGGTAATTTTAATGAGCTGGCAGCAGCCAGCGTCATCTCAGAAGACCCTCGGGTGCCGTGAATGTCAATCAAGTGACGTCATAGCGAAGATTTATGATCGCTCATTGTTAGGACTATTTTTTTAATGCCTGGCTGGTGATCGACTGACACACCCTCCGAGATCGACCGGTAGATCGCGATCGACGTAATGAGCACCCCTGCTCTACAGGTTTAGTTTTCCTTCAGTTTGAAAACTTTGTTTGAACCTTTAACGAGAAACCTTAATATGAAAACTCAACCCTAGCTTCAAACACGTTTTAAAAACCCTAATTTCAGTTTGAAACCTACACTTGTTGAAACCCTAACTTTAGGTTAAAACATTTAGTTTCGAACTCTAATTTAAAAGTGTAGTTTGAAACTCGAACTTTTGTCAGCAGCAGCTTTCAAACTTGATGCATTTCAGTCCAGTTGGCAACGCTAGAACCATATTGATTTATTATGATAATGGGTCCAAGATCTTTGATACTGAGTCAAACTCTAAAGTACTTTCTTTCCATCCTCAGGGCGCCACTTTCTCTGCTGATGAGGAAACAACCGCAGACATTTTAGCCACACTGAAGAAACTCCGTGCTTTCCACAAGTAAGTTGTAGAAAATCAATAGAATGCTCATGTTTTATCTTTGATGCTGCTTAAAAATGTGATTTGGAAGCTGTCACAATCTGACCCGCTGGAATCTGTTCGACCTGCTGTCACCTCTCCTGGCGATGGAAGGCTTCCAGGAGGGAGCGCCACCTGCGGTAACTCAGCTGCTACCAGGATTTTAACAATTCACTATTTGTTTTAATTCATCAATTTAATCTCAGCTAACATTTGGCACAGGTGCTGAAGGAAACATTACAGTGTCTGTGCTACTTTGTTTTCTGGTCCCTCAGTACCAGCAGTGAAACTCTGACCTCCAGGGTGAGTTACGTCATAGCATGTGGCTGATGTACAGTCAGACATACCTTATGATATGAATTACAGCACTGCATATAAATATTCTTATATATAATTTTTTTTAAAAGACAAATATAAAACGCTAATGACATATCTTATGTTACTGGTAAAAATTTCCTCATTTAAAATGAACATACTATTAGAATATTATAAACTAAACTATACATTTATTAATTTCAATAACAATTCATGTATTTTAAAAGTAATCAATACATTAATTATTTAACTTGAATAAATGTATAATTATCAAAAACAATACTTATAAAAAATATTTAACATTTTATTATCACTAATAAAACAATTCTCAAAAGTTAACATTTGTGAAGGACATAATGTCATAGCTGTCTTGAGTTTCCAATAATTTATACAACTCTTATTTTTTTTGTGATAGAGTGATTGGAACACATACTTGTTTGTCACAAAAAACATTCATGAAGTTTGCTTCTTTTATGAATTTATTATGGGTCTACTGAAAATGTGACCAAATATGCTGGGTCAAAAGTATACATACAGCAACATACATTATCAATTTTGGTGATGTAGAAAAGTTGCAATCAAATTAGCTTCATGGCATGGCCTCTTAACTTAATGTGAGTGATTATGATTGACGACACCTGTTGACTTCTCTGAGCCCATTTAAATAGGGCTCATGTGATGCAGTCATTAGACTCGGTTACAAACGCGACAATGGGCAAGTCAAAGGAACTCAGCACAGATCTGAAAAAACAAATTTCTTGACTTGGACAAGTCAGGAAAGTCCCTTGGAGCCATTTCAAATCAGCTTAAGGTCCCAAGAGCAACTGTGCAGACAATTGTTCGTAAGTATGAAGTGCATGGCACAGTTTTGTCACTGCCACGATCAGGAAGAAAACGCAAGCTATCACCTGCTGCTGAGAGAAAATTGGTCAGGATGATCAAGAGTCAACTGAGAACCACCAAAAAGCAGGTCTGCATTGAATTGGAAGCTGCTGGAACACAGGTGTCAGTGTCCACAGTCAAGCGTGTTTTGCATCGCCATGGACTGGCAGGCTACCATGCAAGAAGGAAGCCCTTGCTCCAGAAGCCACACCTTAAGGCTCGTCTAAAGTTTGCTGCTGATCACATGGACAAATATAAGACCTTCTGGAGGAAAGTTCTTTGGTCCGATGAAACAAAAAATTAGCTGCTTGGCCACAATACCCAGCAATATGTTTGGAGGAGAAAAGGTGAGGCCTTTAATCCCAGGAACACCAGGCCTACCGTCAAGCATGGTGGTGGTAGTATTATGCTCTGGGCCTGTTTTGCTGCCAATGGAACTGGTGCTTTACAGAGAGTAAATGGGACAATGAAAAAAAAATTCTTCAGGACAACCTAAAATCATCAGCCCGGAGGTTGGGTCTTGGGCACAGTTTGGTATTCCAACAGGACAATGATCCCAAACACACGTCAAAAGTGTTAAAGGAATGGCTAAATCAGGCTAGAATTAAGGTTTTTGAATGGCCTTCCCAAAGTCCTGACTTAAACCGCATTGAGAACATGTGGACAATGCTGAAGAAACAAGTCCATGTCAGAAAACCAACAAATTTAGCTGAACTGCACCAATTTTGTCAAGAGAAGTGGTCAAAAATTCAACCAGAAGCTTGTGGATGGCTACCAAAAGTGCCTTATTGCAGTGAAACTTGCCAAGGGACATGTAAGCAAATATTAACATTGCTGTATGTATACTTTTGACACAGCACATTTGCTCACATTTTCAGTAGACCCATAATAAATTCATAAAAGAAGCAAACTTCATGAATGTTTTTTGTGACCAACAAGTATGTGCTCCAATCACTCTATCACAAAAAAATAAGAGCTGTAGAAATTATTGGAAACTCAAGACAGCCATGACATGATGTTCTTTAAAAGTATATGTAAACTTTTGACCACGACTGTATATAATGACCATAGTAATAAAATAAAAAATATTTGTTGTATCAATTATGTATATATAAAAACAAATAATGAATTGTAGAAATTGTAATAATTTCATATTGACCGTAGTAATAAATATTTAATAATAATACTTATATTAATAAATATAATTATGTAAATAAATCTAATTTAATATTTTAATATTAGTATTAAAATATTTTAATAATAATGTAAATAAATCAAATGTTATATTTTAATACCACGGTCATGGAGCTGGAATAGGCCCCAGTCCCCCCACGACCCAGAGAGGGACAATCGGTAGGAAAAGGATGGATGGGTATGATGGTCAATATAATAGATTAAATGTTATTGTAATATTTAGATTGATTAATTCATAAAATAACTAAAATTAGTCTGACTTGAAATCCTTTTAAAAATATTAAATATAAAAAACATTATAATGAATAATTTGCATGGTTTTAAATGTGATTGTTATGGAAAATAATCATACTATTGAGCTACAAGGCTATAATAATTGAGTAAGGTTCATGTATTTTATGAGTAATTTTGTGTTTAAAAACGAATTATTTAAATCAAAAATTTTTTTTTACAGATAATAAAAACAAAAACAATTGGTAATAAATGAATATAAAGGATTTACCAAGTAATCAGCTCAAAGCCTGCCCGTTGGAGTTCAACCCAGTGGACGAGAGGGTAGCTTCCCTCCGCCTTCGGGTGGGGGCACTGGGGACTGTTGTTTGTGCTTATGCACCAAACAGTAGTTCAGAGTACCCACCCTTTTTGGATACACTCGAGAGAGTACTGGAAAGTGCTCCCCCGGGTGATTCCCTTGTCCTACTGGGGGACTTCAGCGCTCATGTTTGCAACGACAGTGAAACCTGGAGGGGCGTAATTGGGAAGAATGGTCGCCCAGATCTGAACCCGAGTGGTGTTTTTTTATTGGACTTTTGTGCTCGTCACAGATTGTCCATAACAAACACCATGTTCAAACATAAGGGTGTCCATATGTGCACTTGGCACCAGGACACCCAAGGCCGCAGTTACATGATCGACTTTGTAGTTGTGTCATCGGATTTGCGGCCTCGTGTTTTGAACACTCGGGTGAAAAGAGGGGCGGAACTTTCTACCGATCACCACCTGGTGGTGAGTCGGTCTGCTGGGAACGTCTAACAGTCTCCTGTCAGAATTTCAATTCCCACCTCCGGAAGAACTTTGAACATGTCACGAGGGAGGTGTCTGGACATTGAGTCCGAGTGGACCATGTTCCGCACCTCTATTGTCGAGGCGGCTGATTGGAGCTGTGGCCGCAAGGTAGTTGGTGCCTGTCGTGGCGGTAATCCTAGAACCCGATGGTAGACACCGGCGGTGAGGGATGCTGTCAACCTGAAGAAAGAGTCCTATCGGGTTCTTTTGGCTCATAGGACTCCGGAGGCAGCGGCCGGGTACCGACAGGCCAAGCGGTGTGCGGCTTCAGTGGTCGCGGAGGCAAAAACTGGGACATGGGAGGAGTTCAGGGAAGCCATGGAAAACGACTTCCGGACGGCTTCGAAGTGATTCTGGACCACCATCCGCCGCCTCGCGAAGGGGAAGCAGTGCACTGTCAACACCGTGTATGGTGAGGATGGTGTTCTGCTGACCTCGACTGCAAATGTTGTGGATCGGTGGAGGGAATACTTTGAAGACCTCCTCAATCCCACCAACACGTCTTCCTATGAGCAAGGATGCCACCCGAACGCCTCCCTTGGGAGGTGTTTAGGGATCGTCCGACCGGTAGGAGGCCACGGGGAAGACCCAGGACACGTTGGGAAGACTATGTCTCCCGGCTGGCCAGGGAACGCCTCGGGATCCCCCGGGAAGAGCTGGACGAAGTGGCTTAAGTAGGGAAGTCTGGGCTTCCCTACTTAAATTGCTGCCCCAGCTACCTGACCTCGGATAAGCGGAAAAAGATGGATGGATGGATTTTCCAAGTATTGAAATAGCAAATTATTTAACATTCTCCTGTACAGGTATATTAAATATCCATACAAGGATTCAGGGAACTTTATTGTCATACCATAACAAATTTAGTAATGCAAAAAGTATAAATATGATTAAATCCTGTGCCTCTCTTTGAATTTTTTGAAAATATAAGATTCCCTAATCACGGTAGATCTTCATACCATTTCATTTCAATTTTTTTAAATTATAATCATGCTGTGCTTAAAAACAAATCGCCGCTCTTAATGAATTAAATGAAGTAGACTTTCTGAAATTTGTAAACGTTGTATTGTGTATTTTAGGACAAAGCTGTGACTCAGAGAGTCCAGTTGCGCGTCGTCAGCGAGACAAGTCATCGTTGTCTCTCCCACTCAGACCACAGCGTGAGGCAGCAGGTCAGACAGGAAGTACAACTTTCCTCTTATTCTGAAAATCTAAAGACATTTGTTCCTCTTAGGCCTTCCTGGGCGTCTGCGACATCCTGACCGCTCACTCGTACCAGCACCACGTGTGGGATCCCACCTCCTGGGGCCCTCTGCCTTACACGCCCACCCCCAAGCTGCAGGTGGCGCTGTTGAGCTTTGTGCGCAAGAACGTCTTTGTGGGGAGAGACTCTGACGAGGAGAGCAAAGGTGACAATAGTTCATACTTGCCAACCTTGAGACCTCCGATTTCGGGAGGTGGGGGCGTGGTCGGGGGTGGGGCGGGGCGTGGTTGGGGGCGTGGTTAAGAGGGGAGGAGTATATTGACAGCTAGAATTCACCAAGTCAAGTATTTCATATATATACATATATATATATATATATATATATATATATATATATATATCCTGAAAATATGCAAACAAAACTGTGTTTAGATAATTGATACTTCAAACTTGCATAAATAAATATTAAGGAATATAACATAACTTGGCTTCTGAGAGCTTCAAAATGTAGTGAATAAAATGCTGAAGTTGTTGATAAACAAGCAATTATTTTAATAATTAAATATGGTCATTTTAAATGAATTATTATGATAATTTAAAATTAATTATTTCAAATATGTTTATTTTAATGCAAAATTCTATGGCTGGATGTAATAAGAAGTCAGAAAAAATAAAAATAAAAATACAATTAATTTTGATGTTTTTAGCAAAATATAGTAAAAATGTATTTAGTTTTTTTGTTTTTTTAAATTAATAAATATCTATTTATTTTTAGGTAAGATAAACATAATAATACAATGTATCTCTAGTCTGGATGATTTAGTTCTTGTCACCCTGTTGTCCTCCCGTAGTGAAAAAAAGGCTGTCCTCACTCAGGTCCGCATGGAGCTGGAGGGGGCGTGGCCTCCAGCTCCGGCTGAAAATCGGTGGATTTTCGGGAGAATATTTGTCCCGGGAGGTTTTCGGGAGAGGCGCGGAATTTCGGGAGTCTCCCGGAAAATTCGGGAGGGTTGGCAAGTGTGCAGTAGTTCTTAGACATGAACAGTACTTTTCTATCTATTGTTGAAATTTTTTTATTTGATCAATTATACCGTCTCTCAAAATCATAATATGAACATGGTTCGTATTAAAATGTTGCCGCTTAAATAAAAAAACATTATAAAACAGGATGAAAAACAGATTCAGGGGCATAATTACAAACACTTTATTATGTCTTAATAATAAAAGTAACTAGAATATGCAATTTTTTGAGAAATTACATGTGAATGCTGTATGTGCGCAGGCTGTGGAAACGCGGAAGCTGCCAATACGCGCAAATCAAACTGAAATGTTAATGTTAGCATGACAACAGTTAGAATGCGACATGCACCAAGTTATATGACTCTTAAGCAGAGGTGGGTAGAGTAGCCAGAAATTGTACTCAAGTAAGAGTACTGTTACTTTAGAGATTTATTACTCAAGTAAAAGTAAGGAGTAGTCACCCAAATATTTACTTGAGTAAAAGTAAAAAGTATGTTGTGAAAAAACTACTCAAGTACTGAGTAACTGATGAGTAACATACACACACACATATATATATATATATATATATATATATATATATATATATATATATATATATATATATATATATATACACATACACATACACATACATTGATATATACAGTATATAATTTATATGTATTTATTTTGCTGTTTTTGTTTACATGTTAAAGATATACATGCATGTTTAACATATAGATTCCTTTCTTTCATGAAGACAAGAATATAAGTTGGTGTATTACCTGATTCTGATGACTTGCGTTGATTGTAATCAGACAGTAGTGATGATAACGTCCACGTTTTCAAATGGAGGAGAAGAAAAGTTCCTCCTTTCTGTCTAATACCACATGGAAGTGGTTGGTTTTTGGCATCTTATTTGTACAGCTTCCATATTCGTTTTTATACACTTTACAAGAAATATATTGGCGTCAAACTCCTTAGCTTGCTAGCTTGTTTGCGCTGGCTTTCGGAGACTCTTGTTTTGAAAGCGCAGGCGCGATGGAGCGGCACTTTTATTGTGAAGACAGGAACTGTGCAGTCAGTCTTTAGGCTTTTGACGGGATGTACGGTTGAAATAAAACGGTATCTTTTTTCCTTCACACTTTTGATTGATTGATTGGAACTTTTATTAGTAGATTGCACAGTACAGTACATATTCCGTACAATTGACCACTAAATGGTAACACCCCAATAAGTTTTTACACTTGTTTAAGTCAGGTCATGTGATCACCTGGCTCTGTTTGATTGGTCCAACGTCACCAGTGACTACATCTGATTGGTGGAACGAAGTGATACGTCACCAGTAAGGCAGGCACTTTGAAGGTCTGTCTGACAGACCAAAACAAACAAAGCGTGCATTAACAGATCGATAAAAATTAGTAGCGAGTAGCGAGCTGAATGTAGATAAAAGTAGCGGAGTAAAAGTAGCGGAGTAAAAGTAGCGTTCCTTCTCTATAAATATACTTAAGTAAAAGTAAAAGTATGTTGCATTAAAACTACTCTTAGAAGTACAATTTATCCCAAAAGTTACTCAAGTAGATGTAACGGAGTAAATGTAGCGCGTTACTACCCACCTCTGCTCTTAAGGCGTACAGCTGCAAAATAAGGTAAAGTTTTAACACGCTAAAAGTAAGCATGTCTCAAGTACCAATTGGCATATGTCAAGAACCGTATTTTTCGGACTATAAGTTGCAGTTTTTTTCATAGTTTGGCCGGGGGTGCGACTTATACTCAGTAGCAATGTTCCCTCTAATTGTTCATGTGTGTGAGCAAACACAAAAACTCCCTGAGCATTCAGTGGAGCACATGTGAGCAACATCACACGTGGCAATACCAGCAGCACACCTGTCTCAAACCAATCTTTTATAATAACACTCAAATGAGAGGAGTCATTTTCATGAGATTATTTTGTAATATTAGTGATTTGGCCCACTTGTAATGAAAATAAAAGAAATCTTGTTTTTCATATGCTATGGATTAGTATTGTACAATATGTCTGGGTGGGGGTCCTGCTTTGGAAATCATTTGTACCCCTTTCAGAGATCACATTTAGTTCCCCTTAAACATCCTCATGTTGCACAATGAAATGTAAGCATAGGATGAAGTGTGCATTCCTGTAACTTTCTCTAGTAACAGCATTCCATGATTAATATCAATAAATTAACATTAATAATAGATGACAGTAGAACAAGCACACGTATGACTGAGGAGTCATAGTGTAACTTTGTGTGGTGTTTGAGTTGTCCGACTTTTTGTGTGGCCATAAACGCACCAGTGGCTTAGTAGTATGCGTGTTGGTGCCAATCCAATCCAATCCACTTTATTTATATAGCACATTTAAACAACAAAATGTTTCCAAAGTGCTGCACAACAATATTAAACACAATTAAAAACAATATAAAATAAATATGACTAAAAACGATTTTAAAGGGTAAACCCAATTAAAACAGTAAATAGAAATCAAAATTTTAAAAACACAGAGGACAACAGAGGACCACACAACTCACGTAGTGTTAAAAGCCAGAGAATAAAAGTGGGTCTCAAGACGAGACTTAAAACACTCCACTGTGGGATCAGTTCGAACATGGAGGGGCAGAGTGTTCCAGAGCTTAGGGCCGACCACAGAGAAAGCCCTGTCTCCCCTGGTTTTAAGTCTCGTCTTGGGCACCACGAGCTGGAACTGGCTCTCGGACCTCAGAGCGCGCGCAGGATTGTAAGTTTGGATGAGATCCGAGATATACTGAGGTGCCAGTCCATGTAAAGCTTTAAAAACAAACAGCAAGGTTTTAAAATCAATTCTAAAATGAACAGGGAGCCAGTGCAAAGTCTCAAGAATTGGGGTTATATGCTCGCGTCTCCTGGCCCCTGTTAAAAGTCGTGCTGCCGCATTCTGGACTAACTGCAACCGGGAGAGAGCTTTTTGGCTAATGCCAGCATAAAGTGCATTGCAGTAGTCCAGGCCACTTGAAATAAAAGCATGCACGACTTGTTCAAAAAGGTTAAAAGATAAAAACGGTTTTACCTTTGCTAAAAGACGAAGATGATTAAAACACGATTTTAAAACGCCATTGACTTGTTCGTCAAGTTTAAAATCGCTGTCTATAGTGACGCCAAGGCTGCTGACTTTCGGACGCACATAATTTTGCAATGGTCCTAAGTCAGTGAGGGCCGGACCAAAAACTAAAATTTCCATTTTTCCCTCATTCATTATTAAAAAATTCTGGGCTAACCAAGCCTTGACGTCACATAGACAGTTGAGAAGGTGACAGATGACAAGTTGGTTTTGGCCTGGTTTGTACGGCAGAAAATGACAAGTTTTTCCAGATAGAAGTTTTTTACTCATGTTTTTGGTGTGGTTATGGCCGAATATAAACAGTTTTGCTCAATAGTGAAGTGAAGTGACTTATATTTATATAGCTTTACATAAAGTGATCGATATAATTCCTGTCATCGAAGCATCTCAATAGACGTTACAATAATTGAACGGTGTTCAATTGAACAGTGTTGACTAACACCGTTAGGGCCGCTTGTTGTCACTGTCACTCAGAGTTGCATTGCAAAATTGCACAGAATAAATTATGTGTTTATTTTGTTTACAATTCAGATGGGATTTGATTTGGTGCGCGGCATATATTTGCTGTGCGCAGAGGACGCTTGAGCAGTGCGCAATTGCGCAGGCGCGCACCTTAGAGGGAACGTTGCTCAGTAGCGACTTATGTGTGAAATGATTAACACATTATAATATTATTGATCTCATTCACGTAAGAGACTAGACGTATAAGATTTCATGGGATTTAGCGATTAGGAGTGACAGATTGTTTGGTAAACGTATAGCATGTTCTGTATGTTATAGTTATTTGAATGACTCTTACCATAATATGTTACGTTAACATACCAGTTGGTTATTTATGCCTCATATAACGTACACTTATTCAGCCTGTTGTTCACTATTCTTTATTTATTTTAAATTGCCTTTCAAATGTCTATTCTTGCTGTTTGCTTTTAGCAAATACATTTCCCCAAAAAATGCGACTTATACTCCAGTGCGACTTATATATGTTTTTTTACCTTCTTTATTATGCATTTTTGGCCGGTGAGACTTATACTCTGGAGCGACTTATACCCCGAAAAATACGGTACTCTGACGTGTATGGCGGCACATCCATCCATCCATCCATTTTCTACCGCTTGTCCCTTTTGGGGTCGTGGGGGGTGCTGGAGCGTATCTCAGCTGAATTCGGGCGGTAGACGGGGTACACCCTGGACAAGTCGCCACCTCATCGCAGGGCCAACACAGATAGATAGACAACATTCACACACTAGGGCCAATTTAGTGTTGCCAATCAACCTATCCCCAGGTGCATGTCTTTGGAGGTGGGAGGGAAGCCGGAGTACCCGGAGGGAACCCACGCAGTCACGGGGAGAACATGCAGACTCCACACAGAAAGATCCCGAGTCCGGGGATCGAACCCAGGACCTTCGTATTGTGAGGCATATGCTGTGCCACCGTGCTGGTATGGCGGCACAATTGGCCAAAAAAGTTAGGCGCGCTAATGTTAGCATATTAGGATGTTAACGTCGGCATGCCAACATTAGTATGTTAGCACTTGGCATATGTCAAGTACTTGGTTATATGACTAGTGTAAACGGTTGAAAAATTAGTTTAAAAAAAAGTTTGCATACTATTGTTAACATGCCAAGTTATATGACAAAGGTGTACGCAAAACTAGCAAAAAAAAAAGTTGGCATGCCAGTTTTAGTTTCAAGTTAGTTTCAAGTTTATTCACAATACCATATAACAATTACAATAGTACTGAATATCATCATTTAAAGATGTTGGTACGTGAAAGGGTCCCCCAAATAAGCTAGAAGAAGCTTTTGACAGGGGGTCCAGAGGACAGTATATACATGGAATGATGAAACATGGTAGCAAGCACAACAACAAAAAACAAAAAAAAACAACGCTATATGATTAACACAAGATAATAGTACTAAAGCAAGCATACACATACATACATACATTCATTCAACCATGCAAAACCCAACAGTAGTCTACCCCACATGAGGCATTTAAGATAGGTGGTTAATAGGTACGTTTTCAGTTTCTCTTTGAAGTTGGAGAATGGAAACAGCTTGAGGCTCTCATTAAGCCGGTTCCAAATCTTTGGTCCCCTGCATACAACACTTCGAGCGGTACAAGCCAGTAGACGATGTTTACCTGATATCAGATCTAAGTTACGAGTGTTGTGGGCATGCTGGGGATGGTAGATAGGAACCAAGCTACAGAGCCTTAAATTCAGCCTGTGAATGACTTGATAGGTTAGACAAGCATTTTGATAAATATTGAACTCTGTCAGTCTTAAGAGATGATAATTATGGAATAGATGTGGAGTGGGGGCATTAAACTTGGACCATGACAGGGCCCGTATGATTTTCTTTTGCATGGATTTAATTTGTGAAGGCAGGTAGGGAAGGTGTTACACCAGATGACATTACAGTAGTTTAGATGTGGTTCAAAGAGACTTTTATAAGTAGAGCATAAAGAGGAAGATAATGACGAAGGTGAAAGAACAGGCCAACATATTTGGATAATTTGTTTAACAGATGGCTAATGTGACATTTGAAATTGAGGTATTCGTCAATGATGACACCCAGGAATTTTGTGGAGTACACTCTCTGTATTTCCTGCCCATTGATGTTGATAAGGCAGTGCTCAGTATTTGTCCGGTTTTTATTAGAACGAAATAGAATACAATTTGTTTTATTTACATTAAGTGAGACCTTATTGCATTTGAACCAGGAATCCACTTTCACAAGCTCTGAATTGACAGTTACTTGTAGATGGTGTAGGCTCCTGTGTGAGGTAAACAAATTTGTATCGTCAGCAAAAATTATTTTATGAAAAGTTTCGGAGGAGTTTACGAAATCATTTATGTATAGGATAAAAAGGAGCGGCCCCAAGATGGATCCCTGGGGAACCCCATAATTTATGGTCATACAGGGTGAATCGTGATCATTGACGCATACACATTGTTGCCTTCCGTGTAGGTAAGAGCGGAACCAATCGAGAGGTACCCCTCTGACACCATAGTGATATAACTTATACAATAAGATCTCAAAGTCTATTGTGTCAAAGGCCTTGGACAGATCCAAAAAAATGCCAATACCGCATTTTCCTTCTTCAATACAGTCATTGACCTTTTCCAAGAGGTCGAGTATAGCCGTACAGGTGGTGCTTTTTTTTACGAAAACCATATTGGGAGGGGACAAGGATATTTAGTTTTTCCAGAAAGCCATTCAGTCGGTTATAGACCACTTTCTCAAATATTTTTGAAAATGTTGGTAAAATTGAAATTGGCCTATAATTGTTCATATTATTTTTAACCCCACCAGTTTCATATGCGCATTCACCGAACCCAAACCGTAATCCTAAAATGATGTTGTTATATTAAAGATATACTAATAAAGATATATTTTATAAACGGAAAGTTACAGGAATGTACACATAATCCCATGTTTACATCTCATTGTGCAACATGTGAATGTTTAAGTGGGAACTAAATGCGATATCTGAAAGGGGTACACATTATTTCCAAAGTAGGACCCCCACCCAGACATATAATACTAGTACACATCTCATGAAAAACAGTATGTTATAGTCATTGTAAGTGGGCCAAAATGACTGCTGTCATTTGATTATAATGATAAAACATTGAACTTGTTATTTAGTCAGGTTTGGGACAGGTGTGCTGCAGGTGTGACCACAGTGTATGCGCACGTCTGACGTCGCTCACATGCTCTCCAGGAGTTTTTGCGTTTGCTCACACACATGGAAAATTAGAGGGAACATTGTTTGGGGGTAATAAAAACAAAAACAATTGGTAATAAATTAATATAAAGGATTTACCGAGTAATCAGCTCAAAGCCTGCACGTTGGAGTTCAACCCAGTGGACGAGAGGGTAGCTTCCCTCCGCCTTCGGGTGGGGGCACTGGGGACTGTTGTTTGTGCTTATGCACCAAACAGCAGTTCAGAGTACCATTCCATTCAGGATTGTCCATGATGGCCAGCTACAAATGTAGCTTACCAACACCAGATGTGAATGAATTATGGGGTCCCACTTCTCTATGAGCGCTTTGAGTATCTAATAATAGAAAATCACGATTTAAAATCTAATCTATTATTATTATTATTTACATGATGAGTAGGGTGTGTCTTGATCCCCGTGGCAGAGGCTCTGTCGAATACCTCAGGCCAACTCACCAAACCCCTAGGGTTCGATCGAACCCAGGTTAAGAACCACTGATTTAACGTGTCAAGTACCAAGCTGTATGACTCTGTGCACGACGGCAAAATTGGCAAAAAAAAAGTTAGCACGCTAATCTTAGCATATGTCACTTACCAAGTAACTTGACTCTAAGGTGTACAGTTGCGAAATTAGCTAAAAAAGTGTAACATTAGCCAAAAAAGTTAGCATGTGCCAAGTATCAGGTTATATGACTGAGGCATACAGCTGCAAAATTAGCACCAAAAGTTACATCAGTTAACATGTGTCATGTACTGAGTTATTTGACTAAGGTTTATGGCTGCGAAATTAATAAAAAAAGTGTAAAATTAAATTATAGTTGGCATGTGTCATGTAACAAGTTATATGACTTGTGCGTACGTGCAAGTGTAAAATTTGTTTAAAAGCATGCTAACGTTAGTATGCTAGCAGTTGACTAGTAGGATCAAGGAGAATTTTGACTTTTGAACCGTTCAATTGTGTTGGGAAATGTGGGAAATGTAGACGTTTGTATGCTGCTTTTCAGCATTCACATAAAGTAGGAAGAAAAGTAGTGAAACTCGCCTCAATTTTACTGGTGTGTACTCTGCCTGAACAGCAGAGGGCGACATTAGACTTAGACTTAGACAAACTTTAATGATCCACAGGGGAAATTGTTCCACACAGTAGCTCAGTTACAAAAGATGGAAAGGACAATGCAGGTATAAAATAGACTAAAA
Source organism: Nerophis lumbriciformis (assembly GCF_033978685.3). Classification (NCBI taxonomy): domain Eukaryota; kingdom Metazoa; phylum Chordata; class Actinopteri; order Syngnathiformes; family Syngnathidae; genus Nerophis; species Nerophis lumbriciformis. The sequence goes on from NC_084560.2 coordinate 41,899,360, forward strand.
GCAATATAAAATATTACATATATACGTAATATTTACATAATATATGTACAGTATAGGATCCATCCATCCATTTTCTACCGCTTATTCCCTTCGGGGTCGCGGGGGGCGCTGGAGCCTATCTCAGCTACAATCGGGCGGAAGGCGGGGTACACCCTGGACAAGTCGCCACCACATCGCAGGGCCAACACAGATAGACAGACAACATTCACACTCACATTCACACACTAGGGCCAATTTAGTGTTGCCAATCAACTTATCCCCAGGTGCATGTCTTTGGAGGTGGGAGGAAGCCGGAGTACCCGGAGGGAACCCACGCAGTCACGGGGAGAACATGTAAACTCCACACAGAAAGATCCCGAGCCTGGGATTGAACCCCAGACTACTCAGCACCTTCGTATTGTGAGGCAGACGCACTAACCCCTCTGCCACATATGGGGGGGGGTTGTATATTGTAGCCCGGAAGAGCAAGGGATTCTGGGTATTTGTTCTGTTGTGTTTATGTTGTGTTACGGTGCGGATGTTCTCCCGAAATGTGTTTGTCATTCTTGTTTGGTGTGGGTTCACAATGTGGCGCATATTTGTAACAGTGTTACAGTATAGGATATATACTGATATATTATGTTTATATCATATATACACTCATACTTGCCAACCTTGAGACCGCCGAATTCGGGAGATATGGGGTGGGGGGGGGTTGTATATTGTAGCCCGGAAGAGCAAGGGATTCTGGGTATTTGTTCTGTTGTGTTTATGTTGTGTTACGGTGCAGATGTTCTCCCGAAATGTGTTTGTCATTCTTGTTTGGTGTGGGTTCACAATGTGGCGCATATTTGTAACAGTGTTAAAGTTGTTTATTCGGCCACCCTCAGTGTGACCTGTATGGCTGTTGATCAAGTATGCTTGCATTCGCTAGTGCGTGTGTCAAGCCGTAGATAGTATGTGATTGGGCCAGTATGCAAAGGCAGCGCCTTCAAGGAATAATTGGCGCTCTGTACATCTTCCTGCGTCTGTGTGCACAGCGGCCTTTTAGAAAGTCACAAATTTTACTTTTGGAAACCGATACCGATAATCGTGAAACCGATACCGATAATTTCCGATATTACTTTTTAAAGCATTTATCGGCCGATAACATCGGCGGTCCGATATTATCGGACATCCCTATCAAATACGGTACTGTAATACGTACAAGACTTGATTCAAGATTTAATTTAGGCCAAAAATAAGTAAATATTGCCGAAAAGATAAATAAATAAAACCGCTGTAGAGTGAAGCCAGAACATTTAAAGCACGATCAGTCTAGACTAGTAGAGAAAACAGCCATCCTTTAAAGTGCATGGGGAAAAAGGCACAAAACATAAATAAAACAGCTTCACTCAGTCCAGACTATTAGTCTATTTGTGCAACAGATGAAGCTCAAAGATTGGGCTAATTCTTTTTCTCCTTGTCATCACGTGTGAGAGGTAGATTTTTCCGAATGAAAACAAGCATCTGCAAGGGTTCTGGGTATTTGTTCTGTTGTGTTTATGTCATACTTGCCAATCTTGAGACCTCCGATTTCGGGAGGTGGGGGGTGGGGGCGTGGTCGGGGCTGGGGCGTGGTTAAGATATATATATATATATATATATATATATATATATAAGAAATACTTGACTTTCAGTGAATTATAGCTATATATATATATATATATATATATATATATATATATATATATATATATATATATATAAATAAATAAAAGAAATACTTGAATTTCAGTGTTCATGTATTTACACGTATACACACACATAACACTCATCTACTCATTGTTGAGTTAAGGGTTGAATTGTCCATCCTTGTTCTATTCTCTGTCACTATTTCAGAACACACACATTATACAAAATATACATTATAAAATCAATAAGAAAACGGGAGCTCTAATTTGGGAGTCTGAATTAGGATCAGAAGTTCCTATATAAACATTGCGTACTCACGTCGTCTTTTTGTATTGATTACTGCAGCTGTACACTGGATTCATTCACAAATACAAACTACAACTCACAAACACTTTAGAGTTAGGCTCCACCATCAGAATGTGTACTTAAACTTATAAAGATCACATGGATATTATTCAGTGAGTTGATTCACCAAAACTAACCTGTTATACAGGAGGAAAAAGCACACAGGACGTTTCAATTGTTTACAGACTGGTCGCGCTCATCAGAATGACAAGACACTTCCGGTCTGCAGGTGATAGCATTCAATTGGGAAGAAACTACTGACCAATGTGAATACTGATAAATGTGTAATGACAGCTCCAAAAACGAATTCAAACCACAAAATAAACTAAATAAATCAACACAAAAATGTGACACATTATGTGTGGGTGACATATGCATGTACAGTAGATGGCAGTATTGTCCTGTTTAAAAGTGTCACAACATTGCTGTTTACGGCAGACAAACTGCTTTACGGTAGACGAAAACTTGACTGCTGTTGTTGTGTGTTGTTACCGCGCTGGGAGGACGTTAATGAAACTGCCTAACAATAAACCCACTTAAGAAACCAAGAACTCGCCCTCGATCATTATTATATTGTGGGAAAGCGGACGTGTGAACAGACTTTCAACACGTCACTCAGGTCCGCATGGAGCTGTAGGGGGCGTGGCCTCCAGCTCCGCCTGAATTTCGGGAGATTTTTGGGAGAGAATTTGTCCCGGGAGGTTTTCGGGAGAGGCGCTGAATTTCGGGAGTCTCCCGGAAAATCCGTGAGGGTTGGCAAGTATGGTTTATGTTGTGTTACGGTGCGGATGTTCTCCCGAAATGTGTTTGTCATTCTTGTTTGGTGTGGGTTCACAGTGTGGCGCATATTTGTAACAGCGTTAAAGTTGTTTATACTGCCACCCTCAGTGTGACTTGTGTGGCTCTTGATCAAGTATGTCTTGCAGTCACTTACGTGTGTCTGTAGAAGCCGAATACAACATGTAAATGGGCCGACACGCTGTTTGTATGGTGAAAAAGCGGACGCGATGACAGGTTATAGAGGACACTAAAGGCAGTGCCATCACGGCACGCCCTTAATATTGTTGCCCGGGTAAAAATTGGGAGAATGGTTGCCCCGGGAGATTTCCGGGAGGGGCACTGAAATTCGGGAGTCTCCCGGAAAAATCGGGAGGGTATATACAATATATAGCAATGACCATGTACAATATTACAGTATATGTAACAGCTGCAGCATAAAATAGAGAGTAGATCCAGCAGAAAATAGAGATTATAAAAAAGAGAAGTAGCTAACATGTCAGGTGTCAGGTAATAGATATCATCTATTGCTGTATGGCGAGTGATTATACAGCTGGATGGAGTGCGGAATGAAGGAGTTCTTGAATGGAACACTGTGGGAAGGAAGCTGAAGGAGCCTGTTGCAGTATGAACTCCGCTGTCCCTCAATTGTCTGCTGGAGTGTGTGGGCAGGATTGTCCATGATGGCCAGCAGTTTGTCTAGCAGTGTCCTCCTGTCCCTCACTGACACAAACGCATACCTGCCAACTACTCCGGTTTTCCCGTAATTAGTACGGTTTTCATCAACCTATTCCGGGTTACGGTTGCAGTGATAAAAAAATACGGTTTTTCATTAATTAAAAAATTCCGAATGCCATGTGCGAGGCTATTTATAGCACCGCTGCCAAGCACGAGGCACCAGTTGCCATTGTTTCCAAACGAGCGAACGATCATGGAATCAGCCGGAGAAAAATCGCAAACGAGTCTTAAACCGAAAAGAAAACTGCAGTCATTCCGTGAAGAATATTCAAAAGGGAATAATTATCCGTTCCAAAAAGGGTGAAAACTACGCGAATTGCACCTTGTGTAGACAAGATTTTTCGATCGGACACGGAGGAATTAGCGATGTAAAAGACCACGTTGGGACAAAAAAACACAAGTCTAATGCCGTTGCTAGCGATACAAGTGGAAAACGTTTTTCGTCGCCCAAACAGATTCTTTGGATGTGATAAATGCCGAAGTTTTATTTACGGAGGCAATAATTGAGCATGGACTTCCAATCGCACTGGCTGATCACATGGGACAGTTCCATCCATCCATCTTCTTCCGCTTATCCGAGGTCGGGTCGCGGGGGCAGCAGCCTAAGCAGGGAAGCCCAGACTTCCCTCTCCCCAGCCACTTCGTCCAGCTCTTCCTGTGGAACCCCGAGGCGTTCCCAGGCCAGCCGGGAGACATAGTCTTCCCAACGTGTCCTGGGTCTTCCCCGCGGCCTCCTACCGGTCGGACGTGCCCTAAACACCTGCCTAGGGAGGCGTTCGGGTGGCATCCTGACCAGATGCCCGAACCACCTCATCTGGCTCCTCTCGATGTGGAGGAGCAGCGGCTTTACTTTGAGCTCCCCCCGGATTGCAGAGCTTCTCACCCTATCTCTAAGGGAGAGCCCCGCCACCCGGCGGAGGAAACTCATTTCGGCCGCTTGTACCCGTGATCTTGTCCTTTCGGTCATAACCCAAAGCTCATGACCATAGGTGAGGATGGGAACGTAGATCGACCGGTAAATTGAGAGCTTTGCCTTCCGGCTCAGCTCCTTCTTCACCACAACGGATCGATACAGCGTCCGCATTACTGAAGACGCCGCACCGATCCGCCTGTCGATCTCACGATCCACTCTTCCCTCACTCGTGAACAAGACTCCGAGGTACTTGAACTCCTCCACTTGGGGCAAGATCTCCTCCCCAACCCGGAGATGGTTTCCCGACTCGAAAATCGCCAAAAAATATCAAACCAATAGAAAAGTGATGGTTTTAGCAACATTTTAACCTGTCTGAATGCTAATAATCATTTTGCGTCGGGCCCCCTGAACCCCCCACCAGGACTTTGTCCTGGACCTACCGGGGCCTGCGGCTCAGTTTGTCAAAAGAATATAGCTCTGTCGCTGTTATTGAAGGCACACAACTAGTAGTAAAAGGATGTGTCACATCTTTTCATCCTACATTTGAAGACATGTCAAATATCTAAAAAGGTGAGATGTGGAGTTGGCTGAACTTCCAAATATGGTCATGAGAGCAGAAAAAGAGCTCAAGTGGAAACCAAAGAAAAGTTGAAATATTGGCTTTACACTTTTGTCTTTTATGGCCGCTTGTTCTTGGCCCAGAGATCACATCAAACCTGAACAACGTCTCTTTTGTTCACCTTCTATGGGCCGCTCACCTCTTTGTTCTTTTGTCAGTCTCTGAGGAGCTCAGGATGCAGGAGCTTCACGCCAGGAGAAGCACGCTGGCCGCCTACTGCAAGCTCATCATACGCGGCGTGCTGGAGATCAGCATGGCGGCAGACGTCTTTGCGCACTACGCCCAGGTAGCCAACTTGTCCTCGCTAACAAAGTCTTCATCCAAGACAGCAACATTTTCACACACTTTCTTCAGAACCCAGTTGATGACGATGAATATTATTCAACATAACGTCAGAAAAGCAAGCAAGAATTCTAGGGATTTTGTCAAATGAGAAAATGCAAGTATGGGCCGTGGATGGGCGGTATAGCTCGGTTGGTAGAGTGGCCGTGCCATCAACTTGAGGGTTGCAGGTTCGATCCCCGCTTCCGCCATCCTAGTCACTGCCGTTGTGTCCTTGGGCAAGACACTTTACCCACCTGCTCCCAGTGCCACCCACACTGGTTTAAATGTAACTTAGATATTGGGTTTTCACTATGTAAAGCTCTTTGAGTCACTAGAGAAAAGCGCTATATAAATATAATTCACTTCACTTCACTTCACATCACCACGCCTTCTTTCTCGCCTTTCTAACACCCTTATTGGTTTTGAGAAGCACACCGTAGCCAAGATGGCCGACAGTCCAAGAGAGGATTTACTTAATATCACATTCTTCCCATCATGCACCTTGAAATACAAGCAAGAATCATATTGATCTCTTCAAAAAGCAAACCCATTGTTTCAAGTAAGAAAGCTATTGATTTTATTTGTATGTAGACTAAGATGAGTTGTGAAGTAGGGCTGGGCGATACGGCCTTTTATTAAAATCTCAATATTTTTAGGCCATGTCACGATACACCATATATATGTGGATATGTTGCCTTAGCCTGGAATGAACACTTGTTGCATATAGTCACAGCAGTATGATGATTCTATGTGTCTACATTAAAACATTCTTCTTCATACTGCATTACACTAGAATGAGACAGTCAGAGATTACAAAAAGAAACATAGCCAGGACTTGTGATCTCGCTAGAAAGATGTCCAGGCATCGAGTAATTGTCTCTGGCCCCCTGCCTGCGAGAGGCAATGATGAGAGGTATAGCAGATTAGTCTCGCTTAACAAGTGGTTGGCTAGCTTCTGTAGACAACAGGGACTAACGTTTATTGATAATTGGCCCTCTTTCTGGGGCAAACCAGGCTTGCTGATGAGAGACGGCCTTCACCCTAACCAGGAAGGCGCCATCATCCTGTCTAAGAACATAGACTACTGTTTAAGTCACATTTGACTAACTACACTAGAGCAAGCCCGGTCACAGGCAATTACAGAGCCTGCTAGTCCGGGTGAGGAGTCAGTTAAGCTAGGCTGGATAATTACTGTACGCATAGCAATTTTCTTAGAATAATACACAACTCACATAATGTGTTTTCTGTTGTGAATGTTTTCAGAGGTAGATATGCATTCTACTGAGGTGGCAAATCATGATGCGTTCAGTCGATCGCAGCATCAAGCAAACAATCTGAAAATTCCCGTCGTATCAATTCCTAGATATGGTCGAAACTATTTAAAGTGCACTACGTATAATAAACGCAACATTATTAATATTGCTACTACGGATCATTTAAACAAAAACTCGTCAAAACAGCCCAATACTTATAATATGGGCTTTTTAAACATAAGATCATTGTCTCCCAAAACGTTATTAGTTAATGAGGTCATTAGAGACAACAATCTTAACGTCATTGGTCTTAGCGAAACCTGGCTCAAACCAGACGATTTTTTTGCTCTAAATGAGGCATCTCCTCCTAACTATACGAATGCGCATATTGCCCGTCCCCTCAAAAGGGGTGGGGGGGTCGCACTAATATACATCCATTGCATTCGATCTCCCCTAGAGGGGGGGGGGGGGGTTACCCACATATGCGGTCCTCTCCAAGGTTTCTCATAGTCATTCACATCGACGTCCCACTGGGGTGAGTTTTTCCTTGCCCTTATGTGGGCTTTGTACCGAGGATGTCGTTGTGGCTTGTGCAGCCCTTTGAGACACTTGTGATTTAGGGCTATATAAATAAACATTGATTGATTAATATATGCTACTTTTAAACTTTCATGCAGAGAGGGAAATCACAACTAAAAGTGTATTTATTAAGCAGTGGCACAAACATTCATGTCATTTCAAAACAGAAAGTGCAAAATTGTCAGAGACATTTTAAAACAAGCTATTAGTGCACTTTTGTGCATGATGTCACTAAGATGACATATCAAAACAACACTATATTAAAGTGCACACCTACATATCAGTTACTATGGTAATCTAATTAGTTTATATGGTCATCTAATTAGTTACTAGGGCTGTGTGTCCAACGATTCGATTCAATATCGATTCTTGGGGTCAGGATTCGATTCAAAATCTGTTTTTTTTTCGATTCAAAAAAATCGATTTTTAAAAAATGAGAATAGATTCTGAATCGCACCACGTGAGAATCGCGATTCGAATTCGAATTGTTTTTTTCCCACACCCCTATTAGTTACTATGGTAATCTACGTCACAGCAGCTCAGACGAGGCACCAAGCAGTGTGGGCGGGAAGCGTTTCCACAGACGCGGAAGGAGATTTTCACAACAAAGTTCTAAAGCTTAGTGATATATATCAGATTGTAGGTGGGTTTATTTTGTACCCTTAGCGTTCATATTTCACTCTTTGTTGCGTTTCACTTGATTGTAAAATATGTCGATTGAGAGGGGGTGTGACGTTCATATTTTGTCAATATTCAGTGTTTTATCCTTCATAGAAAAATGTACAATCTTTTAGTTTTTTAAGATAGTCTGTCATAACGTTTTTAGCATTCAATCAGACATTATTGTGAGGTTTTGTATTAGTGTCCCTAAATATCATACTTGCCAACCCTTCCGAATTTTCCGGGAGACTCCCGAAATTCAGCGCCTCACCCGAAAACCTCCCGGGACAAATATTCTCCCGAAAATCTCCCGATTTTCAGCCGGAGCTGGAGGCCACGCCCCCTCCAGCTCCATGCGGACCTGAGTGAGGACAGCCTTTTTTTCACTACAGGAGGACAGGGTGACAAGAACTAAATCATCCAGACTAGAGATAAATTGTATTATTATGTTTATCTTACCTAAAAATAAATATATTTATTAATTAAAAAAAAAAAAAAACTAAATACAATTTTACTATATTTTGCTAAAAACATCAAAATTAATTGTATTTTTATTTGTATTTTTTCTGACTCCTTATTACATCCAGCCATAGAATTATACCGGTACATTAAAATAAACATATTTGAAATAATTAATTTTAAATTATCATAATAATTCATTTAAAATGACCATATTTATTTATTAAAATAATTGCTTGTTTATCAACAACTTTAGCATTTTTATTCATTACATTTTGAAGCTCTCAGAAGCCAAGTTATGTTATATTCATGTTATATTTATGCAAGTTTAAAGTATCAATTATCTAAACACAGTTTTGTTTGCATATTTTCAGGATATATATATATATATATATATATATATATATATATATATATATATGTATGAAATACTTGACTTTGTGAATTCTAGCTGTCAATATACTCCTCCCCTCTTAACCACGCCCCCCCACCTCCCGAAATCGGAGGTCTCAAGGTTGGCAAGTATGCTAAATATAGATATACCGGCCCACAGACACATTATTTTCTCTAAATGTGGCCCCCCGAGTCAAAATAATTGCTCAGGCCTGGTCTAGTTAGTTACACAAGGTAAAAAAAACACACACTGACTTCCTGTTCAGTGTAAAGGAAGCTTAAAAATAAAAGCATGGCAGTATATAGTATTATATTACCTGGATTGTTTTTCTTTTTTTAGATGGTTTATTGTACTTGATGAGTATTGTGTTGTCTTCAGTACCACAATGAGTTTGGGGACATCATCAAGGAGACCATGTCCTCCAGCAGACAGATGGACAAGATCGAGAGCGCTCGTACTTTAGTGCTTTCTCTGCAGCAGGTAAACTTTCACACTTGACTTCCTGTCGACAACACACACCAATTGTTGTCTTCGTCCTCGCTAGCTGTTTGAGCGTCTCAAACGGGAGCAGGAGAGCGGCGGGACGCCTCGCCCTCATCAGAGAGTCCAGACCTTCAGTGGCATCAAGGAGCTAGCGAGACGCTTCGCCGTCAGCTTCAGTGACCTGGTTAAGTTCCGGGAGTGTGTCGTCCTCATCCACAGGTCCACCTGGTGTCCCCGTCTTCTTGTCTTCTGGGTCTCGGGGGACTGAAGCGTCCTCTACTTTGTGCAGGAGCGGCATCGAGTTCGTGTTCCAGGACTTTGTCCAGACCCCGGAAGGTTCCACACCAGCGCGCCTGTCCTACCTGAGCGTCCTGGCCGAGTTCTCCAGCAAGCTGCTGAAACCAGACAAGCGGACCTTGTGAGTACTGCAAGGCTACAAGGCGTGGACTGGACGTGAGTGAGACATGTTGACGTTTGTGTGCAGGCTGTCCTACTTGCACAAGCACACCTGCGAGCACCTGCTGGACCTCAGAGAAGATCGCTGGCAGCCGCTGCTCTTCTACCGGGCGTCCCTGTTGGCTGACGTGGAGGAGGCCGCTTCCCATGGGAGCTCGGACAGGAAGCAGACGGGACGCGCCGCCTCGTCCAAGAACAAACAAGGTACCACGCTCGCTCTCTAACACAACCATGTGCTCGCTCTCTAACACAACCATGTGCTCGCTGATTAAACCCTGTGTACACGATTGGATGGACACATGTTCACATTTCATGTGTATGTGAATGGACGTTTACCTTATGGACAGGACCAATTCAAAGTCTGGACACACATCCTCCTTCAGTAGTCGGACACATTGGCTCCAGATATTTAAATGCTACTCTTTATACATGAATGGACATTCATTTGTGTGTGTATGTACAGTAAATGGCCAGACATTCAAATGTGTGTATGTGTGTGACTAAACAGACATTCAAATGTGTGTATGCGTGTGACTAAACAGACATTTAAATGTGTGTATGTGTGTGACTAAACAGACATTTGTGTGTGTGTGTGTGTGAATGGATATACATTCATTCAAATGTGTGGGTGTGCGAATGGTATTCCTATGTGTGTATGCAAATGGACAGACATTCGTGTGTGTAAGTGTGTATGGGAATGGACAGAAATTCAAGTGTGTGCGTGTGTACTGTATGTGAATGGATGCACATTCATGTGGGTGTGTATGTGAATGGACATGCATTCAAGTTTGTGGGTGTGTATGTGGATGGACATACATTAATGTGGGTGTGTATGTGGATGGACATACATTAATGTGGGGGTGTATGTGAATGGACATGCATTCAAGTTTGTGGGTGTGTATGTGGATGTGTATGTGAATGGACATACATTCATGTGGGTGTGTATGTGACTGGACATACATTCAAGTTTGTGGGTGTGTATGTGGATGGACATACATTAATGTGGGTGTGTATGTGAATGGACATACATTCATGTGGGTGTGTATGTGAATGGACATACATTCAAGTTTGTGGGTGTGTATGTGGATGGACATACATCCATGTGGGTGTGTATGTGAATGGACACACATTCATGTGGGGGTGTATGTGAATGGACATACATTCAAGTTTGTGAGTGTGTATGTGGATGGACATACTTTAATGTGGGTGTGTATGTGGATGGACATATATTAATGTGGGTGTGTATGTGAATGGACATACATTCATGTGGGGGTGTATGTGGATAGACATACATTAATGTGGGTGTGTATGTGAATGGACATACATTCATGTGGGGGTGTATGTGGATGGACATACATTAATGTGGGTGTATATGTGGATGGACACACATTCATGTGGGGGTGTATGT
>NC_084560.2:41920420-42030420 GCF_033978685.3 Nerophis lumbriciformis
ATATATATATATATATATATATATATTTTTTAATAAATCAAGGTTATCAAATGCATGACTTTTCTTCGGTAGAAATGTAAATATTTTTACTTTTTATTTTATTTTATCGAGGTTATAAAACGCATGATTTTTCTTGATTTGTTTTGGGGGGGGGAAAAAACATGCAAAATGATATATATATATATATATATATATATATATATATATATATATATATATATATATATATATATATATATATAATTTATTTATTTTAAATAAATCAAGGTTATCAAATGTATATATTATATTATATATTATATATATATGTATACATTATATTATATATTATATTGTATATATAAGGTTATCAAATAAATAAATATATATATATATATACATGTACACGGACTATAAGTCAGTTTTTTTTCATAGTTTGGCCGGGGGTGCGACTTATACTCAGGAGCGACTTATGTGTGATATGATGAACACATTATAATATTATTGATCTCATTGACGTAAGAGACTAGACGTATAAGATTTCATGGGATTTAGCGATTAGGAGTGACAGATTGTTTGGTAAACGTATAGCATGTTCTATATGTTATAGTTATTTGAATGACTCTTACCATAATATGTTACGTTAACATACCAGTTGGTTATTTATGCCTCATATAACGTACACTTATTCAGCCTGTTGTTCACTATTCTTGATTTATTTTAAATTGCCTTTCAAATGTCTATTCTTGCTGTTGGCTTTTATCAAATACATTTCCCCCAAAAATGCGACTTATACTCCGAAAAATACGGTAATTTATTTTCTTGTCAAATTCAATTTTTTATTTGACACAATTGTTCAATCATTACAACTTATGTATTTATTTTTTGTATCATTACATCAACATTTTTTTAAAGTTTTTCCTCTCCAATATTTAGTATTTTCTTGTAAAATGACATTTTTCAAATGTTACTTTACATTTATTTGTATTATCTACTGCGGTTTTCCATCTTCTAATATTACTAAAACTCTTTCTACTAATTCCCCACAAACCTTAAGCATTACATTTTCTCTTAGTAAATTTATCTTCATTTATTTTTACTCTTACTATTTTTTTTCCCATTTTATTCATATTTAGAAAATGTTTCCAATAAACGTATGTATGGCAGCATTTCTTTTTTTCCTGTAAAGTGTTACTTTACATACATTTATCTTCAACTTTTTGAATTAAATGTTTTTTTCAGCAGATTTTCAACTTCTTAATCCTACAACTTATTCCCTACAATATTAGTTCAATTATTTTTTTTCTTAAATTAATTCTCATGCTGTGATTTTCATTGTATTGTCTTTCTTGAAAAATTAAATGTAATAATTAGGGCCCGCATGGGAGTCCTTATGCAATGGGACATAAGGACCTATTGAATTTGTAAGGTTTTATTCTTTATTATTATTATTCTTCCGCAACTTTGCGCTGTAATTTGACCCCCTTAGCATGCTTCAAAACTCACCAAATTTTACATACACATCAGTAATACGTCGGCAAATTACTACAAGTTACTATTACTATTATTACGCAAATTACAAATACAACGGCAAAACTTTTTATCAAAAAACCAAACCCCAAAACTCAAAATTGCGCTCTAGCGCCCCCTAGGAAAAAAAACCAAACTAGACTGCCTATAACTCCCACTAGGAAGGTCGGAGAGACATGAAACAAAAACCTTTATGTAGGTCTGACTTAGACCTAGATTTCATAATAGTATATTCTCGGGCAAAAATCAACAGGAAGTTGGCAATTCCCCCTTCAAGACAAAAAAGTACTAAAAACAGTCACTTTTGCCTCTTTGAGCTGTAATTTGACCCCCTTAACATGCTTCAAAACTCACCGAACTGAACGCACACATCAGGACTGGCAAAAATTGCGATCTAATAAAAAAACCTAACCCCAAATTTAAAAATTGCGCTCTAGAGCAATTTTTGAATAAAACGGAGAAAAAACTGCTCCTCGGAAGAAAAAAATGACAAAACTGCCTGTAACTCCCACCGGGAAGGTCGGAGAGACATGAAACAAAAACCTCTCCGGAGGTCTCAATTAGACCTACATTTCATAAATTGACAACCCCCAGCAAAAATCTACAGGAAGGTTGCTATTCCCCCTTCAACACAACATTTTTGTAAAAACCGGTCACCTTCCTTCAAAAACTATCTCCTCTGAGCGTGTTTGTCGTTTCGGCTTCAAACCAACACAGGAGAGAGATTGAACCCTTCCGATTGACAGTTGGCGAAAGAGTTTTGATACCGGCTCCGGTTTTGATTTTATGACCCTTCAAAGAGCCGCTGCGCTGATGCTGCTGTTTTTTCGAGAAGGCTGCTTAAAAGCAGGAAGCACCAGCGTGCCCACACTATGCAGACAAGGTAGGTACACTAGACAAAAGTATTGGGACAATTCGGACTAGGGACACTTATGACTACCACTGGACAAAAGTATTGGGACACATAGCACGAAAACTGGACAAAAGTATTGGGACACTTGGGACTACAACTTGACAAAAGTATTGGGACACTTATTACTACCACTGGACAAAAGTATTGGGACACTTATGACGAAAACTGGACAAAAGTATTGGGACACTTACACTGCACAAAAGTATTGGGACACTTCACACTAAAAGTAGACTAAAGTATTGGGACACTTAGGACTACCACTTGACAAAAGTATTGGGACACTTACACTGGACAAAAGTATTGGGACACTTGGGACTAAAACTTGACAAAAGTATTGGGACACTTGGGACTACAACTTGACAAAAGTATTGGGACACTTATTACTACCACTGGACAAAAGTATTGGGACACTTAGGACGAAAACTGGACAAAAGTATTGGGACACTTACACTGCACAAAAGTATTGGGACACTTCACACTAAAAGTAGACTAAAGTATTGGGACACTTACACTGGACAAAAGTATTGGGACACTTGGGACTACAACTTGACAAAAGTATTGGGACACTTATTACTACCACTGGACAAAAGTATTGGGACACTTATGACGAAAACTGGACAAAAGTATTGGGACACTTACACTGCACAAAAGTATTGGGACACTTCACACTAAAAGTAGACTAAAGTATTGGGACACTTAGGACTACCACTTGACAAAAGTATTGGGACACTTACACTGGACAAAAGTATTGGGACACTTGGGACTAAAACTTGACAAAAGTATTGGGACACTTGGGACTACAACTTGACAAAAGTATTGGGACACTTATTACTACCACTGGACAAAAGTATTGGGACACTTATGACGAAAACTGGACAAAAGTATTGGGACACTTACACTGCACAAAAGTATTGGGACACTTCACACTAAAAGTAGACTAAAGTATTGGGACACTTAGGACTACCACTTGACAAAAGTATTGGGACACTTACACTGGACAAAAGTATTGGGACACTTGGGACTAAAACTTGACAAAAGTATTGGGACACTTAGGACTAGCACCTGCCAAATACGCGGGCCCGACCAATGCTGCTTGCAGCTTTAATTTGACATGTTTTCCTGCCATATTACCACAGTCTTTCTTGGCAAATAGTCTATTCTTAACTGTCACTATTGAATGTTTGTGTGGTAAAATGACAACTTCATTCTCTATATTATCATATTTCATTAAAAAAAGGGACAACATATTGCAGGAGAAGCAGGGATGATGCAGGATAACGTTGAAAACATGAAATATTTGTTGAGGGAGAGAAGAGGTCCAGAGATCAGGAGAACTTAAGAGTCTCTGCTGGTCTTACCTTGTGTGCCGTGGCCCACCTTCAAAGGTTGGTGGTGGTCCTAAAGTTCCACACAACAAACTTGTCATCATTTCAGTGACCTCGCATACGTTTTCCCCCCCCCGATAGTCGATAAAGTCAGCGAGTGGCGTTGCTAGGAAACCAATTCATGCACTTCCTGTTTTGGACGTTGGTGGTGTACCTAATGAGGTGTCCAGTGAGTGAGTGGTTCTTACTCATTGCCGTGATCGGCGGCGGCGGCCTCCTCGGCCACCAGGATGTCGTACTCCTCTGCGGCGTATCTCTCCCAGTCCGACATTTCCTGGCCGTCCGTCTCCACTTCCTGTCGGACAGGACCAGGGAGGTGACATCATCATCATCATCATCCTAACAAAGGGGGCGTGGTGACGTGGCGCTCACCTTGATGATGGAGAAGGGGTCCCTCTGCTCGTGGTCCAGGTACTTCTCGATGTTGAAGAAGGTGTCGAAGAAGATGTGTGACAACTTGCACTTCTTCAGGTCACGCAGGGTGATTTGACCTGCAGCATCATCATCATCATCATCATCATCATCAACACAGCAGTAAGTACCTCCATCCAGCAGAGGGCGCTGTCTATTTTCTTTCATAATAAAGTTCAATGTGTATAAATTGCCCAATTTTCAAGTCTGATAGCATAGTTTATCCTCAAAAATACGACTTTAGTGACTTACAAATGTAGTTTTGATATTTCACTTTACTATTTAGTCATTGGAACTTTGTTTATGTATGAAATATTTGTTTACTTTATTCCATACTTGCCAACCTTGAGACCTCCGATTTCGGGAGGTGGGGGGTCGGGGTGGGGCGAGGATTGTGGTTAAGATATATATATATATATATAAGAAATACTTGACTTTCAGTGAATTCTAGCTATATATATATATATATATATATATATATTTTTTTTTATTACACACACATATACATATATATATATAAATAAATAAAAGAAATACTTGAATTTCAGTGTTCATTTATTTACACATACACACACATAACACTCATCTACTCATTGTTGAGTTAAGGGTTGAATTGTCCATCCTTGTTCTATTCTCTGTCACTATTTCAGAACACACACATTATACAAATATACATTATAAAATCAATAAGAAAACGGGAGCTCTAATTTGGGAGTCTGAATTAGGATCAGAAGTTCCTATATAAACATTGCGCACTCACGTCGCCTTTTTTGTATTGATTACTGCAGCTGTGCACTGGATTCATTCACAAATACAAACTACAACTCACAAACACTTTAGAGTTAGGCTCCACCATCAGAATGTGTACTTAAACTTATAAAGATCACATGGATATTATTCAGTGAGTTGATTCACCAAAACTAACCTGTTATACAGGAGGAAAAAGCACACAGGACGTTTCAATTGTTCACAGACTGGTCGCGCTCATCAGAATGACAAGACACTTCCGGTCTGCAGGTGATAGCATTCAATTGGGATGAAACGCCCTACTGCCCCCTACTGACCAATGTGAATACTGATAAATGTGTAATGACAGCTCCAAAAACGAATTCAAACCACAAAATAAAATAAATAAATCAACACAAAAAATGTGACACATTATGGGTGGGTCACATATGCATGTACAGTAGATGGCAGTATTGTCCTGTTTAAAAGTGTCACAACATTGCTGTTTACGACGAAAACTTGACTGCTGTTGTTGTGTGTTGTTACCGCGCTGGGAGGACGTTCATGAAACTGCCTAACAATAAACCCACATAAGAAACCAAGAACTCGCCCTCGATCATTAGCTGTTTATATTGTGGGAAAGCGGACGTGTGAACAGGCTGTCAACACGTCACTCAGGTCCGCATGGAGCTGGAGGGGGCGTGGCCTCCAGCTCCGCCTGAATTTTGGGAGATTTTCGGGAGAAAATTTGTCCCGGGAGGTTTTCGGGAGAGGCGCTGAATTTCGGGAGTCTCCCGGAAAATCCGGGAGGGTTGGCAAGTATGACTTTGTTCACCGTTGTGTTACAGCTCCAGTACAAACAAATGTGTTACAAATTGTTAGGAAACAGAAAAAGGGAAGGGTTGAATAAGCTCTGCTTCTTCCTACTCCTTTTCAAACATGCTGTATGAGAAACTGATGCCTCATACTGCAATTGTACACATGTTCAAAATAAACACAACCATGTTTTGCTGTAAAATAATGACATTTTATACTTATTTTAAAATGTTTTAATAATCTGACATATTTTGTTAAATTCCAACTTGTTTCTCAAAATTATTTCAACTTTACTATAACAATTTGTCTTCTATATTATATCATTACATTAATAATTATTGTTACCTGTGGTAATGCCACTAGGATATTACAATCCTTGAACAAAGTAAGAGTGAACTCGTGAATAATCAGTGAATGGAGAACTGGGGGTGGGATTAAATAAATTATCTTCTTCCTACTCCCTTTCAGACAAAACTGCACTATATTCATTTATATTACTATGTGTTGTCAACTTTGTACTTTATGTCATTGCCTGAAATAAATAAATAAATGAAAATTAATTACACATTTTCTACTTGCAGATTCATTCTTTTTTTATTACTTTTTGATATGTATATATATATATATATATATATATATATATATATATATATATATATATATATATATATATTAGAGATGCGCGGATAGGCAATTATTTCATCAGCAACCGCATCACAAAAGTCGTCAACCATCCGCCATCACCCGAACCAACATTTTATCAAAACCACACCCGCCCGCTGTTATATATCTAATATAGACGATGCAAGGCATTAGTGAAGTTAGAAAGCTTTTGCCTGTTAAAGAAAGGAGACTGATCCAATGTAGCAGAGACATTCAATGCGTGCCACGCATTAATATCTCTTGGCCACGCATTAGTGGCTAAGAGATATTAATGCGTGACAATATTATTTATCATTATTATAATATTATTGTCATTTCCATTAAGAAAGTGTTGACTATTGTTGCCAATGCCCTCAGATCAGGAGTGCGTTCCTCACACTTTGTGTGCGCAGTTGCAGCAAGCAGAACGAGGCTTTTAAGAAGTTAAAAAAATGTTTTAGAAAGACTAGGCCTATATTTTCGTGAGGTAAAAAAAATGTTCTGAATTTATTTCAATGAATATTAACTTGTTAACGTTATAATGCTCAAATAGGGACGAGGGCGGGGTGCACAGTGAAGCAGTGAACAATTTCGCGACAAAGATGAACCTTTATTGATTGATCTGCAGCCATGACAAAATATCAGACAATCTCCATTGTCAACGACAGGCAGGAAAATAAAGATAAACACATAGCCTATGTTGTAGGCATAGGCATAGGCTTATATGTTTTTAAGTTGAAATAAAGAAATTAATAAAAATGTGCCTCATAAGCCTTAGGCTGTCAATCACGCGCACAAACTTAAATTATACAATAACATATGTATGTCATCTCTATTTAAACAAAAATAAATTAAATAATAATAAATTACCTGCAACTTATTGGCCAAGGCAAATAGCTGAAGGGGGGAAATCTAACCCATCAGACTGCACTTTATCATCAAACTTGAATTATAATGAAAATAGACGGTCGCGACAAACAAAGCAGGCTAAATATCCTTACATTGTCGCCAATCGGAGATGCGCTTCACTTGAAAGCGAGGCCAAATAATTATTCACACATAGTAGTATATCTCGAATAGAAAAAAACACAATAAACAACGCAATTGCCTTAATTCCTTTGCATTGTAGTGCGCCCAAACAACACCTAACCATCAAAATTATTTAGCTGACCGAACTCAATATAGGCTAGACATGGGCTTATTTGGTATAGCCTATAGGTAACGTAGACTAATTCGTTTAACATATCCAACCGTATGTCTACTTACTTTATTTTTTTGTTAACATATGCAGGAATAAAATGGCATCTACAGTGCCAGGATTCAGGCGAGAGCGCCTGGCCTCTAAAATGCGCCCTGCTGCGCTGAAGGAGCGCTCACTTGCGCCACTTGTTGCTGGGACGCGGTGCCATCTTTTTCTTTTTTTCTTCTTCTTCTGTTGTGTTGTGTTGTGCTGCAGTGCCTGATGAATAATTGACTGTTTCAAAGAGTGCTGCTCGTTTTTCGTATGTGGGTAACAACATTTAACTATGTATAGATATTTCCGAATTGGTTCAACCGCCAACCGCCCGCCTCTATTTAAAATCTATTTTTACCCGCCCGACCCGCGGTTTATCCGCGGACTCCGCGGTTGTGTCCGCAAACCGCGCATCTCTAATATATATACCGTATTTTCCGCACTATAAGCCGCACCTAAAAACCACAAATTTTCACAAAAGCTGACAGTGCGGCTTATAGCCCGGTGCGCCTTATATATGGATTAATATAAATATTTATTTTCATAAAGTTTCGGTCTCGCAACTACGGTAAACAGCCGCCATCTTTTTTCCCCGTAGAAGAAGAAGCGCTTCTTCTTCTATGGTAAGCAACTGCCAAGGTAAGCACCCGCCCCCGTAGTAGAGGAAGCGCTTCTTCTTCTACGGTAAGCAACCACCCGCCCCCGTAGAAGAGGAAGCGCGCGGGTATTACGTTTCATTTCCTTTGTGTGTTCCATGTTGATATACGACTCCATGCGCACCCACATCACAGATGGTGTCAAAAAACAAGTGAAGCACACAAATACAACACTCGCCGTCATTCCGGGTGGATTAACCAAAGAACTCCAACCGCTCGATATTGGTGTCAACAGGGCATTTAAAGCACGACTGCGAATGGCGTGGGAACAATGGATGACCGAAGGCGAACACACCTTCACTAAGACAGGGAGACAGCGCCGGACGACATACGCCAACATCTGCCAGTGGATCGTAAATGCCTGGGCGGATATTTCGGTCACAACTGTGGTCCGAGCTTTCCGGAAGGCAATGACTTCGACGAGACGGAGCCGGCCATTTTGGATCCCGTATTCGCCCAACTTTTTAATTCGGACACCGAAGGAGAAGAATTCGAGGGATTTATGAATGAAGAATAACTTCAGAAAGTGAGCGTTATGTTTATTTTGTGTGTTGTGACATTAACGTTCGAGCAACATTAAGTTATTGATGTTATTGCTCTGCACTATTTTGAATTTTACTATGTTTGTGATTGCACATTTGCACATTACCGTACATTTTGGGAGTGAACAGAGTTGTTAGAACGCTGGTTTTTAATATATTATTAAAGTTTGACTGACCTATCGGACTGTTTTTTTGACATTCCCTTTAGCGCAGTTAGATGCGGCTTATAACACGGGGCGGCTTATAGGTGGACAAAGTTTTGAAATATGCCGTTCATTGAAGGCGCAGCTTATAACCCAGGGCGCCTTATGGTGCGGAAAATACGGTATATATAGTTTTTACTTCTTGCTAAAACTTTTTTTTTTAAACAACTTTATACCATTTTTACTTCATGCTATTTTTGCTGCTTTATTCTTTTAATACTCTGACCTTTTGTTATTAAATCGTAACTATTTTTCTGAAATTGTACAAACTATTCCCATCCAAAATTTCCCCTGCAAATTTTCTAAAGTAGCTGAATTTTTTTCTTCAAATTCCCACAATTTTCCTCCCGCACATTTTTGATTTGCAGCTCCTGACATCGATGTTTTTTTTCCAACTTCAACCTCATGTTCATTTCCTGACTTCCTGTCCTCGTTAGCCAATAAGAGCTCAAACTGAATCCTGCCTAGCAACAAGCGACAGTGCTAAGAAATGACCATGAAATGTTTTTATTGAACTAATATGTTACTTTAGAAACGGCGCTAAAAGACGAACATATAGCGACGTGTGCTAAGCTAACTACAACACACAGCAGCTGTCAATCAAAAATGTGGAGTCGGTCCAACTTGAGCGCAAGAAAAATAAGAGGGGGAGGGCTGACCTTTGACCTCCGGCTTGACGAGGTCGAGCATTTGGCAGAGGCAGTCCTCAAAGGGCAGCGGCTCGATGGCCATGCTGTCCAACTTCAGGCACTGCTCCTCGTAGAAGAACTCCATCTCGTACATGCTCAGCACGCCGTCCCCGTCCAGGTCCATGCAGCGGAACCAGTACTCTATACTGGACCAGCAGGACAGGGTCAAGACGGTTTGTTTTACAGCAGACTTGTTCCCGCGTACCTGGTGTCTGTCTTCTTGTCCTCCTCTGAGATGAGGAACCAAACAAAATCAGCGTAGCTCAAGCGTCCCTCCTTGAAGACACGTCTGTCCCTGAAGGAGAGAAGAACTATTACTTTTACACCATACCTTTTCTCAAACTTACACCACACTAAACCGACGATGGAACACAAAAATGTATTTATTTGTTTTCCCAATTTGTCCACCAGATGGCGCTCCTTTTCCCATTCAAAGCATGCAGAAAACCTAATGTGACTGTTTGCTGCATGAGTGCCTGACTACTAGGGATGTGGTTCGAAACCGGTTCTCCCGGTCGTTCGATAAGAAAAGAACCGATTCCATGGACTCGAATCCCTTTTTGAGAACCGGTTCCCGTTATCAAGGCTACTATAGTAAAGAAAAAGAGTTGGTTCTTTATTCGAATTCCAAATGGGCAAATGTTATGCCCATTTGATTGTAGACTCTTACTGACACCTTGTGGCGATATGAAAATACTACGCGTCATTAGTTTGGGCACCATTGAGAAGTAGACAAGTTGTGTTAGCTCTTACAAGCCTTGGAAAAGATAAGTCTGCAAGTAAACTGTTTAACTTGTTTATGTAACTCAATATTAAGGTGGAAAGTGTTTACGTTTGGATGTTTATTGAAAAACGATTTTTGTGCACTGTTTCAATGGATGTTTTGAGGACTTAAAATGGCTGCCTGTCGTGTATTTCCACCATCGAAATAGTTTCAACACTCAGAAGTATTTGTTGGATGATAGTACTGTATATTTGTGTGAAGATAATATTTACATATTGTGTATTACATTTCAGTATGTTAATTGAATCACATAGCTTATACATTTGTCATTGTGTGTATTTCAGTTAAAAAAAAAAAATAACAGTCCAGTGCAAGACAAAAGTAAAGATAGGAAAAGACAACAATAAAGAGCCTAAATGGATTCATCTGCTTTGGAACTTTATTAGACGTCTTGGATTGTTTGTTAGCTGTCTGCCTGTGTGTGTAGTTAGTATGTTCCAATAGCAGCAGAAGTGCACTTTTTGGAGAGCTGTATTATTTTCAGTTTTGTGCCCAAGGGACTGATTTTATTTAACACTATATTATTATTTATACACCTATAGTGATCACAGAGACAGGTTGTTTTTGTGTTACTGTATATATTTGTTTTTCTGAAAAATCCCACTTAATATACTTTGGGTAACAACAGTCAATATTTATTTTTATTTTTAAGGGGGGGTAACAGTCAATATTTACTCATTTTATTATAGTTTTATAGAAGCTGACTTTTTTGTTTTTTTGAGGACCTTGAAGAATATAATATGTATTATTAAAGAGCAAATATGTCAACACATTAATTATTGAATGAATAGGAATATTTATATCACTGTCCTGTTGGAACACCCAACTGCGCCAAAGACCCAACCTGACTATTTTAATTTGTCCTGAAGAATTTGGAGGCCTTTAATCCCCGGAACACCAATCCTACCGTCAAGCATGGTGGTGATGGTTTTATGCTCTCGGCCTGTTTTGCTGCCAATGGAACTGGTGCTTTACAGAGAGTAAAAGGGACATTACCTCCAAATTCTTCAGGACAACTGAAAATCATCAGCCCGGAGGTTGGGTCTTGGGCGCAGTTGGGTGTTCCAACAGGACAATGACCCCAAACACACGTCAAAAGTGGTAAAGGAATGGCTAAATCAGGCTAGAATTAAGGTTTTAGAATGGCCTTCTCAAAGTCCTGACTTAAAAGTGTGGACAATGCTGAAGAAACAAGTCCATGTCAGAAAACCAACAAATTTAGCTGAACTGCACCAATGTTGTCAAGAGGAGTGGTCAAAAATTCAAGCAGAAGCTTGTGGATGGCTACCAAAAGCGCCTTATTGCAGGTAAACTTGCCAAGGGACATGTAAGCAAATATTAACATTGCTGTATGTATACTTTTGACCCAGCACATTTGCTCACATTTTCAGTAGACCCATAATACATTCATAAAAGAAGCAAACTTCATGAATGTTTTTTGTGACCAACAAGTATGTGCTCCAATCACTCTATCACAAAAAAATAAGAGTTGTAGAAATGATTAGAAACTCAAGACAGCCATGACATTATGTTCTTTACACGTGTATGTCAACTTTTGATTGCGACTATAAATATATATATATATATATATATATATATATATATATACACACACACACATATATATATATACATACATACATACATATACATATATATATATATATATACATACATACACATATACGTTAGGTCAGGAAAAAACAGGCTATTTCATCCCTACAAGCCTGTTTTGCAGGTTTCCCTGCTCTTCGGGAGATTTTAAATAATAGCCTCTGTGTTTTTTTTTTACCTAACATATATTCCACTGTACCCCGGTATTGAGCACTGTATAACAGATAAACCCCAGTAACCGCAACTATATATACATTATATATATATATATATATATACACATTATATATATATATATATATATATATATATTAGAGATGCGCGGATAGGCAATTATTTCATCCGCAACCGCATCACAAAAGTCGTCAACCATCCGCCATCCACCCGAACTAACATTTAATCAAAACCGCACCCGCCCGCCATCCGCCACCCGCCCTTTGTTATATATCTAATATAGACGATGCAAGGCATTAGTGAGGTTATAAAGCTTTTGCCTGTTAAAGAAAGGAGACTGATCCAATTTAGCAGAGACATTCAATGCGTGCCACGCTGTCACGGCCCAGACGCACACCAGTGCGCAATCATGTGAGCCGCGCTGAGCGCACCCGCGCCACTCAAACTGCTGCAGGCAGCTGCGTTCTATCTTGTTTTAACATCCTGTGGCACTCTTCTGGGATCACGGCGGACGAAACTGCTCATCCTCAGGGTGTTTGTGGAGGTTCGGGGTTTTGCACAAATGTGATGCACCATGTTAGATGTCCCGGTTTTGTGACTGTCGTAGACAAACAGCGTCGCAGCTCTTGCAAATCACGCAGCCAGCATTACTATCATCCTGATTTACAACCTCATAAAAACGAGTCCACGCTGAACTTTTCTGGCCTTTTTTTCCCCTGGTCTTTAGTATTCCCTTTTTTAGTTTGTCGCGTACCACGTTTGCTGCCGGCGTTGCCATCTCTTTTTTTTCTTCTTCTTCTGTTGTGGCATATGCTGCAGGTGCCTGCTCGTTTTTCGTATGTGGGTAACAACATTTAACTATGTATATATATTTCCGAATTGGTTTAACTGCCACCCGCCTGAATCTATTTAAAATCTAATTTTTTTTAATTTCAACCGCCCGACCCGCGGATAAAATCTAATTTTTTTTTTATTTCAACCGCCCGACCCGCGGATAATCCGCGGTTGTGTCCGCAAACCGCGCATCTCTAATATATATATATATATATATTTTCCAGGTTGAAGCGGTTGTAAAACATATTTACTCGTACATAATAAAATAATTTTTAGAGGGACATTTTGTAGTTGGGATCTCAAGTGAGCTTACATTTTTGAATTTGGAACTGTAAATAAATACAAATAATACATGTAAAATAAAATACTGAAATATATGTTGGAATTTAAATAAATTATTTTAATGATCTCCAATGACTTACTTTGTTACTGTTCCTGAGAATATTCTCTCAATCATCTTTTGGGAGATGGCTGTAAAAACAACAGACATCAACGTAGTTATGTTAATAAACAGTAATAGACGTGTGTGTGTGTGTGTGTGTTGCAGCACCTTGATCGTTGTGTTGCGCCAGGTCCTTCTGGTCGATGTACAGGTCGTGGTCAGTGTCCAGCTCCCAAAACTTGCAGTAGATGACGTAGAAATGTTCGTAGGAGAAAAACTCTGTCAGCTGGTTCACGTCTTCTTCTTGCTCCAACAACGCCACGTTCTGACACAGCATGTTCAAATACGTCACACGCACCATTACACACGCCAACTTTTCCATTTTGCACTTTGCCTGATCGCTACTCGTCTACCTGAAGGAAGTTACTTTTGCGCAGCTCCAAACAAGTTATTTTGCCGGTCCAGGAGCGGTTCACGTTGTAAAAGATCCTTTGGATCACCTGTGGCAGTGGAAACCACCAACAATGACATCACACGCAAGTAAACCGTGTGTGTGTGTGTGTGTGTGTGACTGTACCGTGGTTATGTATCTTGAGTGGAAGTCTGGTGCCTCCTTCAGGAAGGCCAAGCCAGCGTGAGAGTTGACCACATCCTGAAACAGAATTAAAGCAAAAGTACATGGAAGATAGTGTTAATGATTAGTGATCAATGTTCATAGAAGGCACACAGGACCATGAACAACTACCAAGCACTCTATGAGTCATGTGAGGCGTTCAAGGGCACTGCGTAACTCTGAGGACTTGTTTTTTACATTTTTTAATTGAGGAATTTTTGCAAAATGAGCCACAATGGGGCCAAATAAAGTTGCAGCACTTTGATAAAGAAGGTGAGAAACACTATTGAATTCAGGAGAGAACCCCACCACCCCCTTTCCTTTCCTGCTCATCGCTTTCTTCGCCAACTAAAGTTTTCAATATCTTAACATTTTTAGCGCTCATTGACCAGAGGTGCACGTTTTATGTTGCTTTCAGTAACATTTTTAGTTAAAACAACATATACTTGCTAACATCAATATTATTCAAAGGTCAAATGTAGTGACGTTTTAAATCCAGCAGATGGCACCATTATTAAACAGCAACAGTGTCAATACAGTTAGTGAGTGTGCCACACACTCACTGAGGCATTGTTTACCCATGCTTGTAAAAGTATATTTATTCTCCATTACCGAATTTTTCGGACTATAAGTCGCAGTTTTTTTCATAGTCGCGACTTATACTCAGGAGCGACTTATGTGTGAAATGATGAACACATTATTATAATATTGATCTCATTCACGTAAGAGACTAGACGTATAAGATTTCATGGGATTTAGCGATTAGGAGTGACAGATTGTTTGGTAAACGTATAGCATGTTCTATATGTTATAGTTATTTGAATGACTCTTACCATAATATGTTACGTTAACATACCAGTTGGTTATTTATGCCTCATATAACGTACACTTATTCAGCCTGTTGTTCACTATTCTTGATTTATTTTAAATTGCCTTTCAAATGTCTATTCTTGCTGTTGGCTTTTATCAAATACATTTCCCCAAAAAATGCGACTTATACTCCAGTGCGACTTATATATGTTTTTTTCTTCATTATTATGCATTTTCGGCCCGTGCGACTTATACTCCGGAGCGACTTATAGTCCGAAAAATGCGGTAATTGTGTTTTATGTTCATATTTATTATTCATTTACTAACTCTATCTTTGATTATTTTCTTATATCTGATTCCCACTGCCGTGTGTTGACGTAAAAGACGTCCTAATTTGGGGGGCTTCTTTGAGTCTGCTGGTGAGAAATGCAATCATAAGAGTCAGACATAAATCAGCAAGCCGAGGGGTAAGAGGCAGGGACAGTGGCCATCTACTTCACAGCAATCCCGCGTTCATTCATCACAACAGTCAAACACCGTTCCCCCAGGCGGAAGGGCGCAAATTAAAGCCAGTGCGCCAGGAGGCGGGGCGGCATGAGAATGAATCTGGACGCCTGCATATGTCGAATGCCACAACATTAGGCACACCTGCACAATGTAGTGTGACTTATGCAACACATAGTAATGACATTGGTCTTTCATAAATGAAACATGGGCAGCAGACACCCATGCGTATGTAGCTCTTTGACACTTAAAGTGACACTTTTGTTGACCAGTGAGTAATAATTATAATAATAATAATATATTTTATTTGTAAAAAGCACTTTACATTGAGTAAACAACCTCAAAGTGCTAGTGTATTAAAAAAGTAAAAAAAAAATAAAATAAAATAAAAAATAAAAACTAGAACAGCCAAATAGCTAAAATTAGTATGCATATATCTAAAAAAAGTTGTTTTTTTTTTTTTTTAAAGAAGGGTTTTTAAGCCTTAAGCATCCACAGTCTGTGGTGCCCTCAGGTGGTCAGGGAGAGCGTTCTACAGACTGCAAGCGGCGGAGCAGAAAACCCGGTCTCCCATTGTTCGTAGCTTTGTCCTCGGAGGTTGGAGGAGGTTAGCCTGTCCGGAGCGGAGGTGTCGTGTGGAGGATTTGAGGGTGAGTAGTTTACAAAATTATCACGGTTTTCATTGGTATCTCTGTATTGTTAAATGTGCTCAAAAAAGGCTTTTTTTTTTTTATTTAAAAAAAAAAAAAAAAGGGTTTTTAAGCCTTTTTTAAAAACATCCACAGTCTGTGGTGGCCTCAGGTGGTCAGGGAGAGTGTTCTACAGACAGCGAGCGGCGGAGCAGAAAACCCGGTCTCCCATTGTTCGTAGCTTTGTCCTCGGAGGTTGGAGGAGGTTAGCCTGTCCGGAGCGGAGGTGTCGTGTGGAGGATTTGAGGGTGAGTAGTTTACAAAATTATCACGGTTTTCATTGGTATCTCTGTATTGTTAAATGTGCTCAAAAAAGGCTTTTTTTTTTTTATTTAAAAAAAAAAAAAAAAGGGTTTTTAAGCCTTTTTTAAAAGCATCCACAGTCTGTGGTGGCCTCAGGTGGTCAGGGAGAGTGTTCTACAGACTGCGAGCGGCGGAGCAGAAAACCCGGTCTCCCATTGTTCGTAGCTTTGTCCTCGGAGGTTGGAGGAGGTTAGCCTGTCCGGAGCGGAGGTGTCGTGTGGAGGATTTGAGGGTGAGTAGTTTACAAAATTATCACGGTTTTCATTGGTATCTCTGTATTGTTAAATGTGCTCAAAAAAGGCTTTTTTATTTTTTATATTTTTTTTTAAAGAAGGGTTTTTAAGCCTTTTTTAAAAGCATCCAGAGTCTGTGGTGCCCTCAGGTGGTCAGGGAGAGCGTTCTACAGACTGGGAGAGGCGGAGCAGAAAACACGGTCTCCCATTGTTCGTAGCTTTGTCCTCGGAGGTTAGCCTGTCCGGAGCGGAGGTGTCGTGTGGAGGATTTGAGGGTGAGTAGTTTACCAAATTATCACGGTTTTCATTAGTATCTCTGTATTGTTAAATGTGCTCAAAAAGTACTTACACACTCAAAAAGTTCAACCTAGTTATATTTAATAACTAAAATAAATACACACGGTCAGAATTGTATTTGTTTTTGTATGTTTTGTGTTTCTTATGCTTCATTGATAAAATGTGTATCTTTTAATGACTAAGCTTTTGGTGTTTTAAATATTGCTTTGTACTATAGCACTAATATCTATTTGGATGAAAAGTGCGTAACAAACAAAATGTATTCATATCATTTATTTTTTCTGGCGGGTGTTGTGGCGTCTTACTCTGTTCAGTGGTCCTTGAACGCACCATAAAAACACCTCTGTCACAAATTCCTCGGAGTATAGATCGATCACGCTGTTCTGAGAGAGCACAGCTTGTAGGTTCAATATGCACCATCGAGTATCTTAGTTGCTCAGACATTAGTTTAGATTGTTGTATGTCGTCTCTTAATGGGAAATACGTCTCTTGATTTCATTCAAGCTAGCGAGCTGGCGCCAGTCTTTGAGTTGATCAAAGTACAGTTATCGCTCGGAATCAGAAATACTTTAAAAATCCCCGAGGCGAAATTAAGATTTTCAGCACAATCCCATTCAAGATCAGACAAACATTACAGGGAGACAGAACAAAAGTATCTTTTTGATCATTTTAATCTAAAACGGTAATTCTACCTAAATGTCGGAATTTCTACCGCGGTTACCATTAATGGCGTTTATCGTTACATCGCTACATAATTTTATCGCAAAGTCGTACACACACAGTACATACGTCACATCGCGCTTCAAATATTGCAGTTTAAATGTTTTCTTTTTTAATTCCACAACATTTTCGCCCTTACATTATTAAGCATTTTCAAGCATAAACATTTCCAAATGAACTAAAAATATTACTACAGTAGTATTGGCCACAAGGTGAGATCAAACCAATCAGATCACACTGTTCAGGATCGTGGCCACTGATTGGCTCAGCATCAGACAACGTTGCTATATTGCAGTGGTTCTCAAACTTTTTTCCACAAAGTACCACCTCAGAAAACACTTAGCTCTTCAAGTCCCACCATAATGACCAACATGAGAATACTGTAGCATAGTAGGCCTAAATACACATTAAAAACAAGGCAGAGGTTTTATTTAACAAGTATATTTAAGATTTTGCACTGCAAAAACTGAAATCTAAGTAAGATTAAATATCTCAAATAAGGGTGATATTTGCTTATTTTCTGTCTGATAAGATAATTCTTCTCACTAAGCAGATTTTATGTTAGAGTGTTTTACTTGTTTTAAGTGTTTTGGTCCTAAATGATCTCAGTAAGATATTACAGCTTGTTGCTGAGATTTGATGAGTAAAACATGCTTGAAACTAGAATATCAAGTGTTGCAAAGCTGTGTCATCAACACTCACAAGTATAAAACTACTTTTTTAAAGTCATCATTTCTTACTTCAAGCATGAAAAAAAAATCATGATGCCGAGCGCATATCATTATGTCAAGATAATGCATACTTGCCAACCCTCCCGAATTTTCCGGGAGACTCCCGAAATTCAGCGCCCCTCCCGAAAACCTCCCTGGACAAATTTTCTCCCGAAAAACTCCCGAAATTCAGGCGGACCTGAGTGACGTGTTGACAACACACAACAACAGTGTCTACCGTAAAGCAGTTCGTCTGCCGTAAACAGCAATGTTGTGACACTTTTAAACAGGACAATACTGCCATCTACTGTACATGCATATGTGACCCACCCATAATGTGTCACATTTTTGTGTTGATTTATTTATTTTATTTTGTGGTTTGAATTCGTTTTTGGAGCTGTCATTACACATTTATCAGTATTCACATTGGTCAGTAGGGGGCAGTAGGGCGTTTCTTCCCAATTGAATACTATCACCTGCACACCGGAAGTGTCTTGTCATTCTGATGAGCGCGACCAGTCTGTGAACAATTGAAACGCCCTGTGTGCTTTTTCCTCCTGTATAACAGGTTAGTTTTGGTGAATCAACTCACTAAATAATATCCATGTGATCTTTATAAGTTTAAGTACACATTCTGATGGTGGAGCCTAACTCTAAAGTGTTTGTGAGTTGTAGTTTGTAAATGAACACTGAAATTCAAGTATTTATTTTATATATATATATATATATATATATATATATATAGCTAGAATTCACTGAAAGTCAAGTATTTCTTATATATATATATATATATATCTTAACCACGCCCCCCTCCCCACCCCCGACCCCCCACCTCCCGAAATCGGAGGTCTCAAGGTTGGCAAGTATGAGATAATGGCACTAGCATTTACTTAATTTAAGAATAATTTTCAACATATTGAGCAAAAAGGTCACTTTTTTTTTCTACCAAGAAAAGTGCACTTGTTATTATTAGTGAGAATATACTTATTTTAAGGTATTTTTGGGTTCATTGAAGTTAGCTAATTTTACTTGTTTTGGAAAGTCTTGACAAGCCAAATTTTCTTGTTCTATTGGCAAATAATTTTGCTTAGTTCAAATAAAATACCCCTCATTTTTGTATTTTTTTTCTTGTTTTTGAACACTGACTTTTTGCAGTGTGGCCACTGTAACATTACACAGAGTTTGAACAGTTACACTGTGTTTGAATATTTAATTAAGTGATTCATTGGCATACAGTACCACTGAGAATAAATGCTGTAATGGATTAAAGAGTAAAAAGTTGACTAAGGGGAAAAATTATTCAGAAGACTGTTAACAGTTTTTATGCTCCTAGCTATTAAAATATTACCTTTATAATGAACAATTATTCATTTATCGCGGTCATGTCCAGAACCAATTAAGAGTGATTCCTGCCATGTAGTACCATCTGACCCATCACATTCTTTTTAGCGTGATTTCTTTTGGAGGCGCGCGTCATGAACGATGTCACCTAAATGCAGGAGCGTAATCCAGGCTTAAAGGGGAACATTATCACCAGACCTATGTAAGCGTCAATATATACCTTGATGTTGCAGAAAAAAGACCAGTTATTTTTTTAACTGATTTCCGAACTCTAAATGGGTGAATTTTGGCGAATTAAACGCCTTTCTAATATTCGCTCTCGGAGCGATGACGTCACAACGTGGCGTCACATCGGGAAGCAATCCGCCATTTTCTCAAACACCGAGTCAAATCAGCGCTGTTATTTTCCGTTTTTTTCGACCGTTTTCCGTACCTTGGAGACATCATGCCTCGTCGGTGTGTTGTCGGAGGGTGTAACAACACCAACAGGGACGGATTCAAGTTGCACCAGTGGCCCAAAGATGCGAAAGTGGCAAAAAAATTGGACGTTTGTTCCGCACACTTTACCGACGAAAGCTATGCTACGACAGAGATGGCAAGAATGTGTGGATATCCTGCGACACTCAAAGCAGATGCATTTCCAACGATAAAGTCAAAGAAATCTGCCGCCAGACCCCCATTGAATCTGCCGGAGTGTGTGAGCAATTCAGGGACAAAGGACCTCGGTAGCACGGCAAGCAATGGCGGCAGTTTGTTCCCGCAGACGAGCGAGCGAAACCCCCTATCGACCCTAGCTTCCCTGGCCTGCTGACATCAACTCCAAAACTGGACAGATCAGCTTTCAGGAAAAGAGCGCGGATGAGGGTATGTCTACAGAATATATTAATTGATGAAAATTGGGCTGTCTGCACTCTCAAAGTGCATGTTGTTGCCAAATGTATTTCATATGCTGTAAACCTAGTTCATAGTTGTTAGTTTCCTTTAATGCCAAACAAACACATACCAATCGTTGGTTAGAAGGCGATCGCCGAATTCATCCTCGCTCTCTCCCGTGTCGCTGGCTGTCGTGTCGTTTTCGTCCGTTTCGCTTGCATACGGTTCAAACCGATATGGCTCAATAGCTTCAGTTTCTTCTTCAATTTCGTTTTCGCTACCTGCCTCCACACTACAACCATCCGTTTCAATACATTCGTAATCTGTTGAATCGCTTAAGCCGCTGAAATCCGAGTCTGAATCCGAGCTAATGCCGCTATAGCTTGCTGTTCTTTCCGCCATGTTTGTTTGTGTTGGCTTCACTATGTGACGTCACAGGAAAATGGACGGGTGTTTATAACGATGGTTAAAATCAGGCACTTTGAAGCTTTTTTTAGGGATATTGCGTGATGGGTAAAAATTTGAAAAAATCTTCAAAAAATATAATAAGCCACTGGGAACTGATTTTTAATGGTTTTAACCATTCTGAAATTGCGATAATGTTCCCCTTTAAACCTGAAACTGAAGAAATGCAACAAAATGTGCATTATTTAAGGGCCAAGAGTGGAGTAGAAAAACACACGTTGTCAGGTATTTTATCATTATGGTGGCACCGCTTCACAGGAGTGCTGTTCCTAATATTATGCCAAGCTGAAAGCAGGACTGCAAAAACAAACATGTTTGTAAATGCGCACCTGTCCGACCGTGTCAATCACTACCGAAGACTGTGCAGATGTGTCTAGTAAAGTGGCCGCTGAGCTTATAGTAACATTAGGTGAATTAGTCCTCGGTGGCTGGCCCGGGCCAAGAAAAAGTGGCGAGCGCGTGCGGCGGCCGCCTCGTACCTGCAGGAAGGGAATAAAGTCGTCTTGTTCAAGGTAATTGCAGCCAGGCTTGGCCAGGAGGTGCACGAATTTGGCCGCGTCGTCGTGACAGGTCTGCAACATTCTGCAGGGGAAGGAAAAGAGAACAGATGGCAGCGAGGTTACTCCTTCCTTTTGTGTCTTTTTAGGAGTCCAGAGCAGCTGCTAATACATTCTGAAATTAGGATGCCGAATGGCTTCTGGATAATTATCAGTGTGGGGGCTTTCATCTAAGATTGGCTGGGTTGTGAACTCGGTGTCAAAGGTTGGTTCTGTGCAGCTTTCTGCACTTCAGGCTTGCACATGAATACAAGAGTGTTTTAAGAACACCACTAGCCGTGTTGTTCTTGTTCACGTGCTAAATAATATCACACATACAGTTAGCAAGATTACACAATATCTACACTTCTTTTTAAAGAGAGGTGTTAAAATGGACAAAGCATGAGGTGCCAATTTATATTCAACAGATCACAAGTCCAGTAAAACAAAGTTTAATATCGCAGATACCAAAATAACAACTAAAACAGACACCGTAATGACTTATTTGTATTCAAGAATACACATCACAACCAAATGATAAATATAATCACAAATACGACATGCTTATGTTGACCAGTACTGCTCACAGGAAGTCAGCATTGACATAAAGTTTGAGACTCAAAGGGGTATTTCTATGGCAAACTATGTTGATGTGATATGAAAACTACTTTAAAAAAGTAATTATAGTTACTTGTTACTTTACCAAAAAGTAACTGAATTACTAACGGAATTATTCTTTAATAAATGTAATTCATTACTAGGGAAAGTATTTAATACATTACTTAAATAACTTCAAATATTTGGCATACTGTATTTTTCGGACTATAAGTCGCAGTTTTTTTCATAGTTTGGCTTATACTCAGGAGCGACTTATGTGTGAAATGATTAACACATTAGCGTAAAATATCAAATAATATTATTTATCTCATTCACGTAAGAGACTAGACGTATAAGATTTCATGGGATTTAGCGATTAGGAGTGACAGATTGTTTGGTAAACGTATAGCATGTTCTATATGTTATAGTTATTTGAATGACTCTTACCATAATATGTTACGTTAACATACCAGTTGGTTATTTATGCCTCATATAACGTACACTTATTCAGCCTGTTGTTCACTATTCTTTATTTATTTTAAATTGCCTTTCAAATGTCTATTCTTGGTGTTGGCTTTTATCAAATAAATTTCCCCCAAAAATGCAACTTATATATGTTTTTTTCCTTCTTTATTATGCATTTTTGGCCGGTGCGACTTATACTCCGGAGCGACTTATAGTCCGAAAAATACGGTATGCAGTTGAGAGACGTTTCATATGAGAGCACAGTGTGCATGTGTGTTTGCTTTTAACAGGCGGGGGTGGCCGTATAAACAACTTTAACACTGTTACAAATATGCGCCACATTGTGAACCCACACCAAACAAGAATGACAAACACATTTCGGGAGAACATCCGCACCGTAACACAACATAAACACAACAGGACAAATACCCAGAACCCTTGCAGATGCTTGTTTTCATTCGGAAAAATCTACCTCCCACACGTAAAGACAAGGTGATAAAGAATTAGCCCAATCTTTGAGCTTCATCTGTTGCACAAATAAGACTAATACCGTATTTTCCGCACTATTAGCCGCACCTAAAAACCACAAATTTACTCAAAAGCTGACAGTGCGCCTTTTAACCCGGTGCGCTTTATATATGGATAAATATTAAGATTCATTTTCATAAAGTTTAGGTCTCGCAACTTCGGTAAACAGCCGCCATCTTTTTTCCCGGTAGAACAGGAAGCGCTTCTTCTTCTACGCAAGCAACCGCCAAGGTAAGCACCCGCCCCCATAGAACAGGAAGCGCTTCTTCTTCTACTGTAAGCAACCACCCGCCCGCGTAGAAGAAGAAAAAGCGCGCGGATATCACCGTACGTTTCATTTCCTTTGTGTGTTTACATCTGTAAAGACCACAAAATGGCTCCTACTAAGCGGCAAGGATCCGGTTCATGAAAAGACGCAATCTCTCCATCCGCACACGGATTACTACCGTATTTCACAGCAACTGATATTCCTGTGAACCGCACTGTGGAACGGGAGCACGTACGGTGAATATTCGCACCACAGGGAATGAGAAGTCATCCTTCACTGTGGTTCTAGCTTGCCATGCTAATGAAACTTCCACCCATGGTGATATTCAAAAGGAAGACCTTGCCAAAAGAGACCTTTCCAGCCGGCGTCATCATAAAAGCTAACTCGAAGGGATGGATGAAGAAAAGATGAGCGAGTGGTTAAGGTAAGTTTAAGTTTACGCGAAGAGGCCGGGTGGCTTTTTTCACGCAGCTCTGTCCATGTTGATATACGTATGTTTGTGATTGCACATTTGCGTACATTTTGGGAGTGAACAGAGTTGTTAGAACGCTGGTTTTTAATATATTATTAAAGTTTGACTGACCTATCTGACTGTTTTTTTGACATTCCTTTAACGCAGTTAGATGCGGCTTACAACACCGGGCGGCTTATAGGTGGACAAAGTTTTGAAATATGCCGTTCATTGAAGGCGCGGCTTTTAACCCAGGGCGCCTTATGGTGCGGAAAATACGGTAATCTGGATTGAGTGAAGCTGTTTTATTTATGTTTTGTGCCTTTTTTCCCCATGCACTTTAAAGGATGGCTGTGTTTTCTACTCGTCTAGACTGAAGCAGTTTTATTAATGTTCATGCACTTTAAAGGATGGCTGTGTTATCTACTAGTCTAGACTGAAGCAGTTTTTTATTTTTGTGCCTTTCTTGTTTTTATTTGCACATTTTTGTTACTCATACGAATACATTAAGAACAGGGCAGATTGAGCCCAGTTTATAGTATATTCTGGATTGAAGCTGTGTGCCTTCATTGTTTTTGTAGATGCACTTTGTGAAAGTCAAAGTATAGTATTTCCCATAATTGTAGTGGGAATCAGGATTATTTCAGGGAGAGCATGTCCCACATTCCAAGCTGCTGTTTTGAGGCATGTTAAAAAAAATAATGCACTTTGTGACTTCAATAATAAATATGGCAGTGCCATGTTGGCACTTTTTTTCCATAACTTGAGTTGATTTATTTTGGAAAACCTTGTTGCATTGTTTAATGCATCCAGCGGGGCATCACAACAAAATGAGGCATAATAATGTGTTAATTCCACGACTATATATATATATATATCTATATATATATATATATATATATATATATATATATATATATATATATATATATATATATATATATATATATATATATATATATATATATATATATATATATATATAATCGGTATCGGTTGATATCGGTATGGATAATTAAGAGTTGGACAATATCGGAATATCGGATATCGGCAAAAAAGCCATTATCGGACATCCCTAGTATCTTATTTTCTATTATTACGTTGTGGTGATCACAATAGACATACAGAAATATTCACCGATGAGGACTTCCATTTCCGTTTCTATGCTGATGAAGCCATTGTTTACGTTCCTGTTATTTGTGTTAAGTGGAGAGTA
This sequence comes from Nerophis lumbriciformis, assembly GCF_033978685.3. Classification (NCBI taxonomy): domain Eukaryota; kingdom Metazoa; phylum Chordata; class Actinopteri; order Syngnathiformes; family Syngnathidae; genus Nerophis; species Nerophis lumbriciformis. The sequence continues at coordinate 41,945,554 of NC_084560.2, forward strand.
TAACTGTTGATGTACAGTACTTTAGTACCTGCCTCATCAATAACACATCTTCACATCGGTGAGTCTTTGTCGTGTACATTTCCGAACGACAATTTGTGTCACTCAATGCTAAAAACACGGGTATTGTCGGCGCTATCTTACGGCGCAATCTTAACTACGAAGATCAGCTTTTTGTAGAACAACCTATGCCGTGGTTTCCATCCATCCATCCATTCATCCATCTTCTTCCGCTTATCCGAGGTCGGGTCGCAGGGGCAGCAGCCTAAGCAGGGAAGCCCAGACTTCCCTCTCTCCAGCCACTTCGTCCAGCTCCTCCCGGGGGATCCCGAGGCGTTCCCAGGCCAGCCGGGAGACATAGTCTTCCCAACGTGTCCTGGGTCTTCCCCGTGGCCTCCTACCGGTCGGACGTGCCCTAAACGCCTCCCGAGGGAGGCGATCGGGTGGCATCCTGACCAGATGCCCGAACCACCTCATCTGGCTCCTCTCGATGTGGAGGAGCAGCGGCTTTACTTTGAGCTCCCCCCGGATGACAGAGCTTCTCACCCTTTCTCTAAGGGAGAGCCCCGCCACCCGGCGGAGGAAACTCATTTCGGCCGCTTGTACCCGTGATCTTGTCCTTTCGGTCATAACCCAAAGCTCATGACCATAGGTGAGGATGGGAACGTAGATCGACCGGTAAATTGAGAGCTTTGCCTTCCGGCTCAGCTCCTTCTTCACCACAACGGATCGATACAGCGTCCGCATTACTGAAGATGCCGCACCGATCCGCCTGACGATCTCACGATCCACTCTTCCCTCACTCGTGAACAAAACTCTGAGGTACTTGAACTCCTCCACTTGGGGCAGGGTCTCCTCCCCAACCCGAAGATGACATTCCACCCTTTTCCGGGCGAGAACCATGGACTCGGACTTGGAGGTGCTGATTCTCATCCCAGTCGCTTCACACTCGGCTGCGAACCGATCCAGCGAGAGCTGAAGATCCTGGCCAGATGAAGCCATCAGGACCACATCATCTGCAAAAAGCAGTGGTTTCCGCACATCGGAACTCAGTTCCAAAAGAGAGGAATTACCCAGAATGTGACAAAGAACAAATCTAATGGTGACATGAGCACATGAAACAAGCCTGCCTCAGTCCGGCTTTTCTGTTTTCAAATGTTTGCTGGGCCTTGGTGACCGATAATTTGTGTTTACAAGGGCCAAGCGGTAGAAGATGGACGGATGATGGCAGTACTAACAGGGCCGAGGCGAGCTCTTGCTCAAGCAGCCCAGCTGAAAAGAACAACAAAGGGAGCTGTTGTCTTACTTCCTCCACATCGCCACGAACTTGTGAACAGACACGAAACCCGTCCTGTCGCCTCCAGTCGAGCAGAACAATGGCATCTTCCAGTAGAAGGGACACTCGCAGGCCTGCGGGGACACTTTTTGTTGTTATTGTGCAAATGCTAGAGCGTTAAAACAGCAGCACAATGGCGCTAGTGAAATCTTGCATCACTTGATGACTTCCCTGAGGAAACACTTGAGGCTTCCCTCAAACCACGGCGCACTCCTCAGGGAAGGCGAGTTCATATTTTAAGGTATGAAAAGGAGTAAACATTTGGGGCGGTATGAAAACTTTGCAGGGTGGCGTGCTGCAAAAATCCCTCTCACCTTGGCAACCTGCCCCATGTCTTCAATGGTGGCCCTTTCATTGGGGAATTGGCAAAACGTCGCCTCGACTTTGGAAATGAGGCTGTCGATGTTGAGGTTGGCTTGGGGCCGACCCAACGGGAAGTAGAACTTTGGAATGCTTTCGCTCAGAGGGTTGGTGACGGGCTGCTCTGTCCTCACCTGTGCCTGATGCAAAAAAAAAACCACACAGACGTGAGGTGTTAGCCACAGACTCTATCACAACGCTTTGAACAGAGCTGCTAACACTTATCCAGTCCATTAAATGCAGTAATTAGTCATACAAACCCATGAGCCCTAATTTAGTACAAGGTGTTGTAGGAGGAGGCTTTTATTTGTAGATAACAATATTTTCATTTCATTCAAAAATTTCAAAATGACTAAATATGATATTTACTTTCTTTATCATTTGTAAATACACATTACAATATCATACCAGAATGACAATCAGGAAATACACATGCGGTCCCTTCCAAGGTTTCTTGTTGTTCCCATTGGGTTGAGTTTTTTCTTACCCTGATGTGTATATATATATATAATTCATTATGGCAGTGGTGTTCAATTATATGGGAACTACTTCAGCTTTACGGATGCCATGTCTGCTTTGTGGTAAAAACGTCAACTGCGACACATGATCAGTCATTATAGCACAAACAGTTTTCTTTTTCCTAAAATATCGTTAGTTCGTTTGGGGGAAGGTGTTTATTTATTTAAGTGGATGATGGACACTGAGCAAAGGCAACTCACTATATCATACCTGCCAACTTTTGAAATCAGAAAAACCTAGTAGCCAGGGTCCAGGGGCCGCAGGTGGGGGGTTCAGGGGTTCGCCCCCCGACGCAAAATGATTGATTGCATTCAGACAGGTTAAAATGTTGCTAAAACCATCACTTTTCTATCAGTCACAGTGACTTTTCAAAACAAAAATATTACAGCAAAAATCATATGGGTTGATTGACATGTTTATTCTGTAAGCTAACTTCAATAGTTTGAAATTATTTTGAGAGTTAATGCCAGTTATCCTGTCAACCTTTCACAAGACTTCAATTTGTTAATTGAAAGTATAAACAGTATAAACACTTTTTACAGTAAACAAATGGTAAAACAGTACTAAACAATTCCATTAAAAAAAAATTGGTGTCATTATTAACTTTCTGTCCAAGCTTGTATAATCTACTGCCTTGTTCAATTGTAAAAAATATTCTGTGCCTAAAATTCACATTTCTATCACAAATATCATACTGTAAACATGGTAAGCTAACTTCATTAAAATTAATAGTCATGTCAATAGCATGGAATTACAATTCAAATGTAGTTTTTTTGTAAGCCTTTCAAAAGAATTCAAAATATGAAAAACTAATGAAAATTAATTTAAGCCATCAGACACTTGAAAAGTGGCACATCACATCTCTAATGTAATCATTTGAACTTTTCAACAGAAATAGCACTGCAAAAATATTAAGGACATACTTCTGTATTTTGGTAGTTATGCTGTCAACATTTAACAAGATTTCTTCAACTTGGACTTGAAAGCATAAATAGTATAAACACTTTTAACAGTATAACAGTACTAAACAATTCCAATAGATAACATTGGTGTCATTACCTTTTTGTGGCTAAAATCCAAATTTATTCTATCAGATTGATCTGCAGGGGTAAGAGGATCACACTGGAAGGTGATGAATTCTTCCTCAAGTTCTTTCTTTCCATCCTTGCTAAGCAAGTGAGGATACCTTTCTCGCTGGCAACGGCATTAGACTTGTGTTTTTTTGTCCCAACGTGGTCTTTTACATCGCTAATTCCTCCGTCTCCGATCGAAAAATCTTGTCTGCACAAGGTGCAATTCGCGTAGTTTTCACCCTTTTTGGAACGGATAATTATTCCCGGATAGGCTTTTGAATATTCTTCACGGAATGACTGCAGTTTTCTTTTCGGTTTAAGACTCGTTTGCGATTTTTCTCCGGCTGATTCCATGATCGTTCGCTCGTTTGGAAACAATGGCAACTGGTGCCTCGTGCTTGGCAGCGGTGCTATAAATAGCCTCGCGCATGGCATTCGGAATGGCTCGATAGGAAGTTACGGGAAGCAGTGTCGATTGTCATTGTTGTTACGCGATTTCGTGAATAAAACTTAAAAAAAAAAATTTTTTTTAATTAATGAAAAAACATATTTTTTATCACTGCAACCGTAACCCGGAATAGGTTGATGAAAACCGTACTAATTACGGGAAAACCGGAGTAGTTGGCAGGTATGCATTTACTACAGAACAGGTCATACTGTGTCTTTTACAAACAAAATAAGCATATCTTAGTCATCATAAATGACAGGTCCTTTGTGTCTTTACGTCGTCATGCTTTACGTAATTTTTACGCAGGAAGACGCGATTTTGTTAAGACAACGGCGAGGAACGATTGAATTTGTCAATATGACCCCCACACCAGGGGTGTGCAAAGTACGACCGGGGGGTATTTTTGGCCCAGAGCATTTTTATTGGCTTTGGCATGTTCTAAAAATAAAATTAAATATTGAGAAATGTTAGTAGATACTAAACAACTATTTAATGTACTTTTATGTCACCTATAAAACAATGCTTTACTCAGATAGCAGCTTAGCGTACATATATTGAGCTACATTATATTGGTTTATGAAGAAAAAAAAAAAAAAAAGTATTGACGTGGCCCCACTGCACTCTTCAGTTTTTCTGTACACAACCCTTGGTGGAAAAAGCTTCTGCTGTAAACTTAGTGGTCACCCTGAACCATATGGTGACAGGAACTGTTGGAAAGTCCATCTGTGGGACAAACACACAACAGGAATCCACAAGAAGAGGCCACTACGCCCATACTAACCCCGGCCTGTCCTTGCTGGAAAGCTTTAAGCCTCTTCTTGAAGCGCGAGGGCAGCACAAAGTCACAGCCTCGCGCCAGCAAAGCTAGCTCTTTCCTCAGGTCAGGGTCCTGACGCAGAGAGAGCTCCCTCATCCTCATCCTCGCCAAGCACACCACCACGGGGAAGACATATAAACAAATCCACAGCGGTCCACACAAGTCTGGTTTTGTTGTTGTTTGGCAGTAAAAAGTTGTACGTATCCCCGCGATTGTCCTCTGTCAAGACGAGAGAGAGAGAGAGAGAGAGAGAGAGAGAGAGAGCAGCTTAATGCAAGGGAGCAGCTGCTACTGTGACTCCCTCTCTCATTCCGGATCGGGTCGCACAATCTCAACTCTTCTACACAACACAACACAAGCAAACAGAGTGCACAGGGGCAAAGAGAGTGCTCTCCTCAAAGCTGTCGGGGAGATAAGGAGTGACAGGACATCTCACTCCCTGTACATATGGGGATGGGAGGGGTGTGTGAGCACATGAGAGCTGCCCTTTCCACACTTTGCATTCCTCAGGGAATGCAAAGAGACAAAACGAGGAAAATTGAGAAAAAAAGAGGAAAATTTCTATCCGCACGAAGACCTCCGTTGCAAACCTCGTAAGAAATTTCATGCACATTTCATGCAGATTTATTTTCATCTACCAACCTCTTTTGGCTCTTTTTGGCCCATGTAATGTACCACAAAATGTTTAGTTTTTTTAGTAGATCATTTACTAGCATTATCATCGTTGAAAATGTGATGTAAAATTCTGTAACATGCATGCACAGAACTCAGAAAACATACCTGAGATTACAGCTTCATGCTTTTTTTGTAGTTAAAATAAATCAGATCACAAATGACGTTTCCCATCATTTATTTCCTTGAGGAAAATCTTACATTTCGCAAAGCCAGGCTTCTCAATCTTGTCGAACACAAGAATTTAGTTGTGTTTTATCAACTGTTTTATCCAGCCAGGACCAGCGCAGCGCGGATTTTAAGTCCTGCATCAATTTTCGTAACATCAGACTTCCAGTTAACATTCGTCAAGTTCGTCCTCTGTTTACGTTGCGCTTACAACTATGATCCCACCAAATCTGAATAATAATAACAGATTTTATTTGTAAAAAGCACTTTACACTGAGTAAAAAACCTCAAAGTGCTACAGTGTATTTAAAAAAATAAATACAAAAATACAAAAGCAATACAAATACAAGTGAGATGCATTAACTTTTATAAACTCAGAGACGATGCAGCAGTTCAATAGCTGCAGGAGCTAGTTACCGCAAGTAACCTACTGCTAAAAGCAGTTCCTCTGTATTAGCGCTTACATTAAAATGGTAATACTTGGTTAATATGCAGGTCACAGCATGTAAATTAAGTTAAGTTAAAGTACCAATGATTGTCACACACACACTAGGTGTGGTGAAATTTGTCCTCTGCATTTGACCCATCCCCTTGTTCACCCCCTGGGAGATGCGGGCAGCAGCGGTGCCGCGCCCGGGAATCATAATTTTTGGTGATTTAACCCCCAATTCCAACCCTTGATGCTGAGTGCCAAGCAGGGAGGTAATGGCTCCCATTTTTATAGTCTTTGGTATGACTCGGCCAGGGTTTGAACTCACGACCTACCGATCTCAGGGCGGACACTCTAATGGAGTATTGTTGGCGGTTTTTGGATGTTCTTAGAGGGCTTTATGGGCAAAATAGATGACTTCCATAAGCTTCATTGTTAGCTGTTTAGTACGAGTTGTAGGGCTGGACGATTAAGGCAAAAATAATCCTCACAATTATTTTGATTGATGTTTAAACACGATTAATAACATCATTCTTTATTAATTTGAAAACATGAGTATTTATTTTACCACGGATACTCAACTTTAAATATGATTTAAAATAACTGCATATAAATTTGTAACGAATAAACAACGAGCAAAAATATTAATTAAAGTAACAACAGTAAATTAAAATAACAGCAATATTGTTATATAATTTGAACTTAATGAAAAAGACTGAAAATAAGCCGGGGGCCTAGGGGCCACTGGACCAGGACGGTGCCCTGGTGGGGGGACAAGAAATGGACAAGAAACCCCATTCAAAAAAACACCATTTAAAGATGTTTTAGTGTTTAAATAATTGAAAAATGATCAACAGAAATTACATAAATACATACCCCATTCATCCAAATGAATCATTATGTCTGTTTCAGTCACTCTGGTATTTAGTCACTACAGTAATTACAACTTGTGTTCACATCCACAGGAACCACATGGGTTAGCCTACTCTATACAGTATTTACAACCTTACACGTTTTCACTTCACAGCCACAGATGGTTCATCTAGTTATTTACATATATTTACACATTACTTTGGTTCATTCACACATTACTTTGGCATTTTTGCTTTGGTGGCTCTAACATGAGCCTTCCTGGCAAATTTCTGTGCAGCTTTCATTTTGCTTTTTGGTTTTGCTTTAGAGGATTCTGCCTTGGATTTTATAGCCAATTTCTGTCTCTTTGACTACCTCTCCACTTCTAACGCCTACAAATGCAAAAATCATAACGATTACAAACAATGTTTATTCTATGAGCTAACTTCCTTTATCTGAATAGCCATTTGTGATTTATAGCATGAAATAACAAATATATTGCAGTCATGTTGTTTATGTTTCAAAATGATTCAATTATTCAATGTCAAAATATAAACAGTAGAAATAATTAACTAAATGTCAGTTACTGTCTTGTTGTTACACCAATGAAAATGAAATTTAGCATTTAGACAGGCTATACTGTAGTAAAAGTCATCACATGTCTGCCACAATAATGTGTATTCCACATCTTCCATGTCAAGAGCAGTTTTGATTTGGGCTTACATGGTAAACAACTCAAATGAATGTTTTGGGCATTGTTTTATCCAGACGCTTACGTTTGTCCAAATGTGGCCATGCAGATGCATTGTGGGTTTCCTAAACCCAACAATCTAAGGAAGACAATCCCTCTGCCATCTTCCACTAGTTTTTTAAATATATAAATCGCCTGCTTGAATATCCCTCTGCTCTTCTCCGACTCTCTCATCGTCATTTGGGATGTGCGTGTCTGTTGTGATTTCCCTGCCTGGTTCCATGACCCGCCCTATCTTGCCTCTGATTGGCCTGTCCCTAATGTTTTGCCTTAATCTTAACCAATCGTGACTCATTATAGTAAATGGATTCTCTTATACGTAAACCAATCAATCAATGATTTTTCCCACATATTTTGTCCCCTGCCCGTGGAGTTGCACTAGTGCATTTCTCTCTTTCTCTTCTCCCTCTCTCTCTGCTACATGGGTCTAAAAATATATAAGCTACGGAAATTGCTAATTGTTTAAAAAGTAATAAAGCTACTACCAAGCTACTGGGAAATGTAGTTAAGCTACGTAGCTACGATTTATTAGTTATCCATTTTTAATGTAAAACCGTAGTTTTTACCATTGCAGCCGTAAACCGGAAGGGATTATCAAAAACCGTACTCATTAAGTGAAAACCGTAGTTGTTGGCAGGTATGGGAAAGAGACGGATCAAGATTTTAACACACATTGTAGGTCGGAAAAAACAAAGAAAACGGAAAATGATTTTTAAAATATTTTTACAGAGATAAAAAAGACGGATTTCCCACTATAGACGGAAAAATCACATGCCTGTATAATGTTTGTTGATTAAATGCAAAAATTTTTACATTTATTAGTGCAACAAATATTTAAAGTCAAAGCAAAATAATGTTGTATATGTGTTAATTTTAACCTTTATTTTATTAGCGCAGTCAGACCGGCTGTTGCACACAGTGCTGATATTGTCAAGGGGAGATATGTATGGCGTCACATTAGTGCCAAAAATCCGAGCGCATAAAAACTGTTATCATGCACTGATTCTCCACTTTGTGCGTGCGCGTGACACCCTTTTGCGCGCGCGTGGTGCCTTTTTGCGCGCGCGCGGTGCCTTTCTGTGCGCGCGCGGGACGCCTTTCTGTGCGCTCTCTGTGTACTCCTGGCATCTCTCCTCGCGCTGTCATGTTTCTTTTTGGCACTTTGGGGGCGGGTATGCTTAGACGGCCCGTTCTTTCTGATTGGTCAGGCGAAAAATACTGAAAAATGCTCAGAGCCAATCAGAAGTATAGCAGGGCGGGTCATCGTCAATATGTATCAAGATTTACGGAGGAAGAAGTGGATAAAAAAATGTCGCGCGCTGATGGAGGTTATTTCATACCACATAAACACAATACAGGGTAATACAAAATGTGAGCCAAATAAATAATAAGACAACAAACACCATAATCACATCTTTCAGCCAGAACTGGTCCACCAGCAATAACATCCAACCATAACATTATTTTATATTTTCACTTCTTCTTGAACATTTGTTTTCTAATTTATGGAATTTCTTTTGATTCAGCCATAAAATTAATGAAATGATCTTTGAATTTTGTTTTTAAAATGTTAAAAATAGCCTTTTAATAATGTATTCTGAAACAGTTTAAAATAATCAGAGAACTGACTAACACTGACCCTACACAACTATGTTGCACAATTAAGTCTTTTTTTTTTTAAAGCGAAAGAGGTAATTTCAACAGGTACAGCATCCAATGTCATATCTACATGTAATAAGATTTGTAAAAGGCAAACCGTTTGTAAATTGGTCGAAAATCGAGCAAGTTATGGTAATTTAATTAGTACATGTACCATTGACATCAATGTAATGATTGAGGCTAGATGTCCAAGGTAAGATGGCTACAACGTTGCTACACTAAAGAATGATTGGTCATATGAAAAATGCTCACAGCCAATCAGAAAGGAGGGGCCGTCTAAGCATACCCGCCCCCAAAGTGCCAAAAAGAAACATGACAGCGCGAGGAGAGATGCCAGGAGTACACAGAGAGCGCGCAAAAAGGCGCTGCGCGCGCACAGAAAGGCACCGCACAAAAGGGTGTCGCGCGCGCACGAAGTGGAGAATCAGCGCGCGATAACAGTTTTTATGCGCTCGGATTTTTGGCACTAATGTGACGCCATAGATATGTGCTGTTATGAGCTTGACGAGTGCGGCGACGACTTGAGGCTGTAAAAAAAAATAAAAAAATAAAAATCCATCCATCCATTTTCTACCGCTTATTCCCTTTGGAGTCGCGGGGGGCGCTGGTGCCTATCTCAGCTACAATCGGGCGGAAGGCGGGGTACAACCTGGACAAGTCGCCACCTCATCACAGGGCCAACACAGATAGACAGACAACATTCACACTCACATCCACACACTAGGGCCAATTTAGTGTTGCCAATCAACCTATCCCCAGGTGCATGTCTTTGGAAGTGGGAGGAAGCCGGAGTACCCGGAGGGAACCCACGCAAAAAATAAAAAAATATGTCAAATTAAAGCTGCAAGCAGCATTGGTCGGGCCCGCGTATTTGGCAGGTGCTAGTCCTAAGTGTCCCAATACTTTTGTCAAGTTTTAGTCCCAAGTGTCCCAATACTTTTGTCTACTTTTAGTCTGAAGTGTCCCAAGACTTTTGTCAAGTGTACCTACCTTGTCTGCATTGTGTGGGCACGTTGGTGCTTCCTGCTTTTAAGCAGCCATCTTAAAAAAACAGCAGCGCAGCAGCATCAGCGCAGCGGTTCTTTGAAGGCTCATAAAATCAAAACCGGAGCAGTCAGAAAAATTATTTCGATAACTTTTATTTGGAATGGTTCAATCTCTCTCCTGTGTTATTTTGAAGCTGATACGACAAACGCGCTCAGAGGAGATAATGTTTGAAGAGAAGTGACCGGTTTATAAAAAAAAGTTGTTTTGAAGGGGAAATTGCAAACTTCCTGTTGATTTTTGCTGGGGGTTGTCAATTTATGAAATGTAGGTCTAAGTGAGACCTACATAGAGGTTTTTGTTTCATGTCTCTCCGACCTTCCCAGTGGGAGTTACAGGCAGTTTTGTCATTTTTTTCTTCCGAGGAGCAGTTTTTTCTGCGTTTTATTCAAAAATTGCGCTAGAGCGCAATTTTGAGATTTGGGGTTAGGTTTTTTTATTAGATCGCAATTTTTGCCAGTCTTGATGTGTGTGTTCAGTTTGGTGAGTTTTGAAGCATGTTAAGAGGGTGAAAATACAGCTCAAAGAGGCAAAAGTTACTGTTTTTAGTACTTTTTTGTCTTGAAGGGGGAATTGCCAACTTCCTGTTGATTTTTGCCCGAGAATATACTATTATGAAACCTAGGTCTAAGTCACGCCTACATAAAGGTTTTTGTTTCATGTCTCTCCGACCTTCCTAGTGGGAGTTACAGGCAGTCTAGTTGTTTTTTTTCGTAGGGGGCGCTAGAGCGCAATTTTGAGTTTTGAGGTTTGGTTTTTTGATAAAAAGTTTTGCCGTATATTACTGATGTGTGTGTAAAATTTGGTGAGTTTTTAAGTATGTTAAGGGGGTCAAATTACAGCACAAAGTTGCGGAAGAATAATAATAATAATAAAACCTTAGAAATTCAATAGGTCCTTATGTCCCATTGCAAAAGGACTCCCATGCGGGCCCTAATAAAAAGTAGCAACCATGGTGAGATCCCAAACTTCACTCATCTGTTTCACCGTTACAAGCTCAGGAATTTGCATGTATGTTGCGCTCGTTCATCCTTTTTTTTTTCGATAACATTTTTATGATCACGAGAAGCCAAAATCGAAATTAAAATTTGATAAATTATCCAGCCTTAGCGAGTTGTATATTACAGATTAGAATGCATATAAAAAGAGGTATCATAAATGATTGTGAAAAAGTGCAGTTCCCCTTTAAGCGTTCCGCCGTGCAACAACAATAAAACACAGGCAGAGTTGCATCTTGTTTCATGTATATTTCCTTTTAGCAGATCTCATTTGGATTAGTTTACTGAGTCTTTTTAGAAAATTCTACATACCAAAATGGCAACCGCATCCTTAGATTTTTCAGTATGTAGCCCGAGGTGGAACAAGAATGGACACGGTTGCCTGACAGTGAAGTGTGGAATGTTATTAAAGCAGTTGCATTATTTCCAACATTGTCTGTATAGGCATGGATGTCAAAAACAAGACACACATGAACTCGCTGTGACAGCCAAGCTATCAGAACGAAGGTTTCTCAAGGCCAATTCAGCAGACATACATTAATTTATAACATACATATAACTACTCTGCTTCCCATATTATGCTGCTTTTTGTTTTGTCTTCCCTGTGCGAGATCGGGCTGCCAGCTGCTCAACATCTTATTATAGTTGATGGTCGACGGTGGAGGAGGAGGAGGGGACGGGGGGGAAGAGGCACGTCAAATTCAAAGAATGATGTCCGAACCAGTCGGCGGCTGTTAAAAGCATCAGGCGAGCGTTGTTAGGGGCGGTCCAAGAAGCAAGCGTCGTCAAACAAAAAACATCCCCTTTGCTGCTCAGTATTGTCCCAAAAGTGACGGCAATTACAACAATTCTTTGCAAAGTTGCTGATGTGACACGCCCCGCCTTCCAGCGTGCAGAGGAAAGGCCCAAAAAGCCTGCTCACAGCAGCCACGTAAACAATGCAGTGCTCATTTAATGACCAACAGTGAGCGGTGATCTCACAATATCTTTTAGATGACAGGATGACAAAGAGCGTTGTTTCTGCACTTCCTGTTATCCCTCACGCAGATGCGGGGAGAGCTTGATAAGCTGTTAGTATGACGGCTTTCTTTTTAATGCTAATCAATTCAAGCCATACGCGGAGAGGAATGCACAAAAAAACAACACGAGGAGATCACATGAAACTGTCAACTCGGGTGTGTTTGTTTTGGAGCAAACTAAATCTGAAGTCTGCACTGTAAACACAGGTAGCTAGTGGACATAATGATGTTGCTTTACATTAGTATAACCATGATAGGAGCCGAAAATAAGGATACAAATCTCACCGAGTACTTCATTATGAATACCTGCACAATATAACGAGGTCCAATCTGAGTCTATAGACCAGGGGTGCTCACACTTTTTCTGCAGGCGAGCTACTTTTCAATTGATCAAGTCGTGGGGATCTACCTCATTCATATATATAATTTATATTTACTTATTTATGAAATATATGTTTTTGTTAACAAGTTAAAGGTGTTTAATGATAATACAAGTATGTTTAATACATATAGTTAACAAGTTAAAGGTGTTTAATGATAATACAAGTATGTTTAATACATATAGTTAACAAGTTAAAGGTGTTTAATGATAATGCAAGCATGTTTAACACATATAGTTAATATTGTTAATACATTAAAGGTGTTTAATGATAATACAAGTATGTTTAATACATATAGTTAATATTGTTAACAAGTTAAAGGTGTTTAAAGTTAATGCAAGCATGTTTAACACATATAGTTAATATTGTTAACAACTTAAAGGTGGTTAAAAATAATACAAGCATGTTTAACACATAGTTAATATTGTTAACAACTTAAAGGTGGTTAAAGAAAATACAAGCATGTTTAACACATATAGTTAATATTGTTAACAACTTAAAGGTGGTCAAAGATAATACAAGCATGTTTAACACATAGTTAATATTGTTAACAACTTAAAGGTGGTTAAAGATAATACAAGCATGTTTAACACATAGTTAATATTGTTAACAACTTAAAGGTGGTTAAAGATAAAACAAGCATGTTTAACACATATAGTTAATATTGTTAACAACTTAAAGGTGGTTAAAGATAATACAAGCATGTTTAACACATATAGTTAATATTGTTAACTTAAAGGTGGTTAAAGATAATACAAGCATGTTTAACACATAGTTAATATTATTAACAAGTTAAAGGTGGTTAAAAATAATACAAGCATGTTTAACACAAATAGTTAATATTGTTAACAAGTTAAAGGTGGTTAAAGATAAAACAAGCATGTTTAACACATATAGTTAATATTGTTAACAACTTAAAGGTGGTTAAAGAAAATACAAGCATGTTTAACACATATAGTTAATATTGTTAACAACTTAAAGGTGGTTAAAGATAATACAAGCATGTGTAACACATAGTTAATATTGTTAACTTAAAGGTGGTTAAAGATAAAACAAGCATGTTTAACACATATAGTTAATATTGTTAACAACTTAAAGGTGGTTAAAGATAATACAAGCATGTTTAACACATATAGTTAATATTGTTAACTTAAAGGTGGTTAAAGATAATACAAGCATGTTTAACACATATAGTTAATATTATTAACAAGTTAAAGGTGGTTAAAAATAATACAAGCATGTTTAACACAAATAGTTAATATTGTTAACAAGTTAAAGGTGGTTAAAGATAAAACAAGCATGTTTAACACATATAGTTAATATTGTTAACAACTTAAAGGTGGTTAAAGATAATACAAGCATGTTTAACACATATAGTTAATATTATTAACAAGTTAAAGGTGGTTAAAGATAATACAAGCATGTTTAACACATATAGATTCCTTTCTTTCATGAAGACAAGAATATAAGTTGGTGTATTACCTGATTGTGATGACTTGCATTGATTGGAATCAGACAGTGGTGATGATAACGTCCGCATTTTCGAATGGAGGAGAAAAAAAGTCCTCCTCTCTGTCCAATACCACATGAAAGTGGTTGGTTTTTGGCATCTTATTTGTCCAGCTTCCGTACTCCTTTGTATACACTTTACAAGAAATACATTGTCGGCAAACTCCGTAGCTTGCTAGCTTGTGCACGCCAGCTTTCTGAGACTCTTATTTTGGTAGCGCAGGCAGGATGAAGCAGAGCTTTTATTGTGCAACCGTGCAGTCGGTCTTTGGAGTTTTGACGACAGGTACGGCGCCAGAGTCTGTTGAAATAAAGTGTTTCTCGCCTTCCAGTCGGTAATTTTAATGAGCTGGCAGCAGCCAGCGTCATCTCAGAAGACCCTCGGGTGCCGTGAATGTCAATCAAGTGACGTCATAGTGAAGATTTATGATCGCTCATTTTTAGGACTATTTTTTTAATGCCTGGCTGGTGATCGACTGACACACCCTCCGAGATCGACTGGTAGATCGCGATCGACGTAATGAGCACCCCTGCTATAGACTGTAGGAAATAGACAAGAGTCACTTCCAGGGTCAAACGTTATAAAACCTGTATAAGCAATGTTTTAATATGCAAGTGTAAAAATAAGTAAACTACTGTTATCATTACCATTAAATCCAATAAAACACTCACCTTAAACATTAATATGCTTTATGAATTCGTGTCACAAGTGTAAAAAAAAAAAAGGTATCGACTCAAAATTTAGACATAAAAACTATACAACATGTTAATTTTAAAGTTTGGATGAAGGCTTAATGTAGCGCTTATACATACGAATCACATACATTGGCATTCTTATCACTGGGGTTGTGTTCTCTAAACATTAGTTCTAGATTGGTACTAATTAGGGCTGGGCGATATGGCCTTTTTGTTAATATCTCGATATTTTTAGGCCATATCACGATACGATATATTTGTGGATATTTTGCCTTAACTTTGAATGATCACTTGATGCATATAATCACAGCAGTATGATGATTCTATGTGTCTACATTAAAACATTCTTCTTCATACTGCATTAATATATGCTACTTTTAAACTTTCATGCAGAGAGGGAAATCACAACTAAAAGTGTATTTATTAAAGAGTTATTAAGCAGTGGCACAAACATTCATGTCATTTCAAAACAGAAAGTGCAAGATTGTCAGACACATTTTAAAACGAGCTATTAGTGCACTTTTGTGCATGATGTCACTACGATGACATCAAAACAACACTAAATTAAAGTGCACTTTTTGTACAGAATGCCACTACAATAGTTTAAAACAAATAAAGTGCACTTTTGTGCATGATGTCACACAAGATATTTCAATAAGTGTCAAATAAAAATGAGCTGCATAATAGGAAATCCAATAGTGTATGTCCTTCGCTATGTGGTAGGTTCCTGCGGAGTGCGGACGTTATCTCCTTCTGTTGTTGACTATTTTTGTCATATGGTGTTGATGTGGAAATGGTTGCCTCTGCATTTTGGCATCGGCCGGAGATGTTGGCATGCGGAGTTTCAAGCACGCTTCATTCTCTGCAGGTGACTTTTCAAATGATGCTACATATTAGCAGTAATGCTACTTTTTGTAGCAACGCTTTTGCCCCACACTTGACAAATTATGGTTGTCTGTTCGACATAGTTTTATTCTCATTGTTGCTTTTTATTTTTATTCCATTCTAATATTTTTCTATTTTGTTTCCATTTATACCCCCATTATTTCCTTTTTACTTTTTAAATTCGTTCTCAATTTTGTACACTGCTGTTGGAATTAAGGCTGCAGCTAACGATTATTTTTCTATCGATTAATCTATAGATTATTTTTTTCGATTAATCGGTTAATCTATAGAATATTTTTTTCGATTAATCTATAGATTATTTTTCCTTTTACCGATTTTTTTTTAAATTTAAAATGAAGATGAAAAAATAAATGTAGGCCAGTTTTTTCAAAAGGCATGGCTTTTATTTACAAAAAAAAAAAGTATGGCCACTCAGTCAACATTGACAACAACATGACAAAATATTCTGTAACAATGTAAACATTTAAAACTTTTAACATTTAACAAAACTAAAAGTAGCTTATTTGCTTTTTAATGTGCAAATATAAAAGTAAACATCCAGTGCAAATCTTAATATTCTGCAATAGTATAAGCATTTCAAAAGTAAAAGTATTGCTTATTTTGCTTTAAAATGTGCAAAAATAAAGATAAACATCCAATACGAAAAAAGCAAAACGATAATAATCTGTAACAGTGTAAACATTTCAACAAAAGTAAAAGTATTGCTTATTTGCTAAAATGTGCAAAAATAAAGATAAACATCCAATACAAAAAAGTGCAAAATGAAATATGCTGTAACAGTGTAAACATTTCAACAAAAGTAAAAGTATTGCTTATTTTGCTTAATAACACAACAATGATAGTATGATTAAAGTGAAAGTTAATTGTTCGTTTGTACATAGTTAATGTTGTAAAAGGTATTTGCACAACTAATTAACGTTAGCGTTTGTGACACGTCTTGTGCCGTGGGGTTCTTTCAGGACCGACAGACTGAACGCCAGACGGCTTTGCCAGGTTTACAATCTTTTAATTTTACACAAAGTCTTTTCTCTTTCTTTCCTCGCTTTTCAGCTCCTCTTCCTCGCTCGCTCGTCGTCCTCTGGCTCTCCTCCTCTCTCGCTCCACGTCAGCTTCACTCTGGCTCCTTCCAGTCTCTCTTCCCTCTCTCTCTGCTGCTCCCCTTTTCTTCAGCGAGATGAAATTGGATGATCGTGCCCAGGTGCGCGGATCGCGCACCTGGGCACGATTGCGGCGTCGCTCCCGGCGCGCCCCGCCTCGCCGCTCGCTCGCCGGCCCCGCCTCTCCACAGCGTTAAAGAGGAGCGCGTCTTTGTAAACACTGAACAGGCACGCCAAACACGCCTCTCAGAGCGAAACGGTGCTTTAGTTTATGAATTTACAACGCAGATACAAATGACACATTCATGTTTTTGTGTAATGATGACAACGTATACTCACGCGGACAATTGACTAGTTGATGGTGATGGCAAGAATGCTGTCGGTTTTCTTTTCAAATGTTCGTTCATAGCCGTTGTGCTGCTAAGATAGGCCATTTCCGCTCGACACAGTGTGCATACAACAACATTATTAGGCCGTTTATTGTAATACTCCCACACTTTTGACGACTTTTGGCGTGCTTTTTTCCCCTCGCTCGCACCGTCTGCTTTGCGCTCCGCCATGACAGTAGTGTGACGTAAATATGTGACGCGTCGACGCACAAAAACGGCGTCGACGTATTTACGTAACCGATGACGTCGACTAAGTCGACGCGTCATTTCAGCCTTAGTTGGAATTTTAATTTCCTGAGGGAACTCTCCTGAAGGAATCAATAAAGTACTATCCATCTATCTATATTCCCAAACCAAACCACCGCCAGACGATGGACCCCCTGCTGTTTTTCTTGGGAATTAATTCTTCCTTCATTTGTTACCAGATTCCCACCTTCTTTCTCTCGTATTACCACTCGCACCACAGCTAACGTTACCCATGCCGCTACCTCTCTGCTCCACGAGGGCGTATACGTATGTGACGTATGTAAGAAGGTGCACTTATTTTATTGAGAAGGAGAGACAACAAAGAGTGAGAAGAGCCTGTAGTCTGATGCCCGCAGCTAAAAGCAACTGCGTGAGAACGTATACTCCAATATAACGATATAGTCATTTTCTATATCGCACTGAGACAAACCCACGATATATCGAGTATATCGATATATCGCCCAGCCCTAGTCCTAACTAAACATGGGGGAACCCTTAGATAAAATTAGCTGGGTTAGCGTGGACACACAGAGGAGGGAGGAAGAGAGAATGAGTTGTGCCAGTGTGAACGTGAAGTAGTGAAACAAGCAAATAATAAATTATTTGTACTCATCAACAAAAGGCTAATGGGAACTGCCTTATAGCAAAGAGTTTCCATTTAAGAAGAGGCAATTAGCAATTACAATAATAAGCAAGGAGAGGCAATAATATCCATACAATGCATCTGCCAACTGGCAATACTTCCAGCCATATACAGGTAAAAGCCAGTAAATTAGAATATTTTGAAAAACTTGATTTATTTCAGTAATTGCATTCAAAAGGTGTAACTTGTACATTATATTTATTCATTGCACACAGACTGATGCATTCAAATGTTTATTTCATTTAATTTTGATGATTTGAAGTGGCAACAAATGAAAATCCAAAATTCCGTGTGTCACAAAATTAGAATATGACTTAAGGCTAATACAAAAAAGGGATTTTTAGAAATGTTGGCCAACTGAAAAGTATGAAAATGAAAAATATGAGCATGTACAATACTCAATACTTGGTTGGAGCTCCTTTTGCCTCAATTACTGCGTTAATGCGGCGTGGCATGGAGTCGATGAGTTTCTGGCACTGCTCAGGTGTTATGAGAGCCCAGGTTGCTCTGATAGTGGCCTTCAACTCTTCTGCGTTTTTGGGTCTGGCATTCTGCATCTTCCTTTTCACAATACCCCACAGATTTTCTATGGGGCTAAGGTCAGGGGAGTTGGCGGGCCAATTTAGAACAGAAATACCATGGTCCGTAAACCAGGCACGGGTAGATTTTGCGCTGTGTGCAGGCGCCAAGTCCTGTTGGAACTTGAAATCTCCATCTCCATAGAGCAGGTCAGCAGCAGGAAGCATGAAGTGCTCTAAAACTTGCTGGTAGACGGCTGCGTTGACCCTGGATCTCAGGAAACAGAGTGGACCGACACCAGCAGAAGACATGGCACCCCAAACCATCACTGATGGTGGAAACTTTACACTAGACTTCAGGCAACGTGGATCCTGTGCCTCTCCTGTCTTCCTCCAGACTCTGGGACCTCGATTTCCAAAGGAAATGCAAAATTTGCATGGTTGGGTGATGGTTTGGGGTGCCATATCATCTGCTGGTGTCGGTCCACTCTGTTTCCTGAGATCCAGGGTCAACGCAGCCGTCTACCAGCAAGTTTTAGAGCACTTCATGCTTCCTGCTGCTGACCTGCTCTATGGAGATGGAGATTTCAAGTTCCAACAGGACTTGGCGCCTGCACACAGCGCAAAATCTACCCGTGCCTGGTTTACGGACCATGGTATTTCTGTTCTAAATTGGCCCGCCAACTCCCCTGACCTTAGCCCCATAGAAAATCTGTGGGGTATTGTGAAAAGGAAGATGCAGAATGCCAGACCCAAAAACGCAGAAGAGTTGAAGGCCACTATCAGAGCAACCTGGGCTCTCATAACACCTGAGCAGTGCCAGAAACTCATCGACTCCATGCCACGCCGCATTAACGCAGTAATTGAGGCAAAAGGAGCTCCAACCAAGTATTGAGTATTGTACATGCTCATATTTTTCATTTTCATACTTTTCAGTTGGCCAACATTTCTAAAAATCCCTTTTTTGTATTAGCCTTAAGTAATATTCTAATTTTGTGACACACGGAATTTTGGATTTTCATTTGTTGCCACTTCAAATCATCAAAATTAAATGAAATAAACATTTGAATGCATCAATCTGTGTGCAATGAATCAATATAATGTACAAGTTACACCTTTTGAATGCAATTACTGAAATAAATCAAGTTTTTCAAAATATTCTAATTTACTGGCTTTTACCTGTATATGAAGGAGTAGATGGACGACATGTCTTTGAGCAGAGAGTTTATGGTGACTGGGACATGTCTGAACAGTCTGTGGTTTTAGAAGGCACAAAAATGTTATCAAGGATGCCTGCTTGTCAAGTAGAGACGTTTATTTATTTGATTACTTACCAGTTAGCCTCAGTTCTCACGTATCTAGTCTACTATATATAACTATGCTGTGTGCGTCAACATACAAAAACCTGATATGACGTAATAACTGCAACATACGTCAGTAGCCAAAAGAAGAGCCTCGTAGACATATTGTTAATTTTATTTATAATTACATGTAATACATTTAGAATACATACTAATATACAATATAGAAAAATTTATAAATAATTGTTTTATAATTAACTTGCAATCGTAATCAAAACATGAGGTGACCAAAGATTACCACTTGTACAGAGAAGTATACATTTTTTATCTTGAGACCAAAATGTTGTCTTAATTTTGCCCCTTTTTGCAAGTAAATATCTACTGAGCAGCAGCAGTGCCCCGTGGTAGCTTATCTACACTCTAAAAAGGTTGTTGTGACACTAAGTCACGCTGACCCCCACAATATTTGCACTAAAAGCCATTTCAGACACGCTAACTTCATTACATTACAGATGCCATTATGAAAGGCAGACTCCTCAAGTTAAATTTACTGTAACTCCTCGCAGTCTTTAACATGCAAGACAACTCGCAATGAAAACATAACCCAAACAGGGTGTTCAAAAACCCATGGCCCCGCCCACACGGGCTTACGGTATCCATCAATACCAGCGTATGTGGAGGCGGTCCGAGACATGTGAATGAAGTTCCATATTTAGGTGCCAACAGGGGTTTCGGGGAAGGTTGACGACGGGAACATGACGTGAGCAGGTCAGCTGCTTCGCATTGGTGTTCCCAGCAACTGTCATGTTGGCTTGGCGAAACAATCTTTGCGGTCGCCAGTGGGAAGACAACACAGACGAGTTGCTACAATTAACTCGGCGACAGAGACAACAGCTTGGGAAGCCATTCATTATCAAGACACAAAGACTCATGTTGCACTGTTAGTTAGCATGCCGGCTGACACTTTCCTCCCTCCCTAAGTTAGCACATTCATGTTATATTCTGTAGTGATCTACATGTGTGTTTTAAACAAAGTATTTAATGTTTAATTTATGGCAGGGTTGTCAAACTCAAATACAGAGTGGGCCACAATTTCAAACTGAACAAATCCACGGGCCAAGGTTGAACAAATTAACCTTTTAATAGGGACCCAAACAAGTTTTGCATTGAATGTTGAACAAGCAAGGCTTATATAACTTTATAGTGACATGCAAAATCCAGTTTCAAATAATAATAATAATAATAATAAAAAAATATCAATGGCATATCAAATACAATTTAAATAAAAATGTAATGCCTCTTTTGTATTTGCAGCCTTCTGAGGTAAATATCAACATTAACTTTTTCCACAGGCTAATAAATTTGAAAATAAAATACAATGAATAAACCAACCATTCAGGACTTTAAACTGCTCAGCTTGCAACACACTGATCTAATCTGATGTGCCCAAGCCAGATACCTGACATCTTTTCTTGGATGCTAGTTCATTAATGTCGGGGCTCAGGCTTTGAGCTGAGGCAACCTTCATTATCGAACGAAGGTGTTCATCAGTCATTATATCTCGTAGTCCACTGGGACCAGTCTTAGGGGCATGCCTTTAACGTCCTCTACGAGCTGTCGTCACGTCCGCTTTCCATCCATTCTAACAACGTGCCGGCCCAGTCACAAGATATGTGCGGCTTCTGTATGCACACTCACGTGAATGCAAGGCATATTTAATCAACAGCGATACAGGTTACACTGAGGGTGGCCGTAGAAACAACTTTAACACTGTTACAAATATACGCCACACTGTGAATCCACACTAAACAAGAATGACAAACACATTTCGGGAGAACATCCGCACCGTAACACAACATAACAAATACCCACAACCCTTTCCGGGACGCTAGAAAATACACCCCCACTACCACCAAACCCCCCGCCCCCTCCACACCCACAGACACCTTGTAGCGTCCCGGAAGAGCTGCAAAGGGTTCTGGGTATTTGTAGTAAACCAATCAGTTCATGGACCGAGAGGCTGGTTGACTTTGACATCCCCGGAGAAGGCGAATAAGACACAAAAAGATGCTCGTAGCGGCAACTTTTTTTTTAACCCTCCGTGAGGATTGTAATTGATTCTTCATCTAAACGGAATTATGTGAGGGACTCGTCGTTTGGCATCCCAGTGAGAGTGGAAATTGTACAGTAAGTGTTTTATTATGGTTTATTTATCTTTTTGCACTGATCTACAAAATCTAAACAATGGAATTGATCAACTGGCTTCTCAACAAAATTGACAAAATCTCAGGGTCGGGGGAATCTATCTGTCCTGTCTGAACGATTGTTGCTGGACACACGACGGACTCTTTGGAGAAGAGGAGTGCCGCGTTCCTGGCGACCCTTTCAGTCGAGGATGCTGACGATATCTACCTATTTGGAACCATAATAACAGGACATCTGCTAAGTGGAGTAAGCATTGCCCTGGTGTATCAACAAATTGGAAAATGCTGGCAGCCATTTAAAGTACCGGTACCCCAAACTGCCGTAAATTATTGATGTATGCGGGCAGAACTGTGGACAATCAGACTTTTGTGATGTTGGATAACATTGGACTGTCTGCACTGCAGGATGAATTTGAGGACCAGAAATAGACATCTAGAGTAATAAGTTTACATTTGTTTTTGCTCGCTCAAACACAACCATTTTAATGCCGATTGTTTTCCCTGGCTGCGACGTGGCAAGGTTGTTGCTTCAAGATTCCCCTCGAGGACCCCTTCCCTGTCAACAAGACCTTGAAAGATAAACTCTTGTTCCTTTGCCACCGCATGCGGAGCGACTCCAGGCCGACAGGCTTAACACACACACCATGGGCCATGGCTTTACATTTCGGCTATCGAGTTTCTTTTCTCGGGTCCAGTATGTGCCCCTCCCCCATGGGAACCCAGTCTCAAATTGACTGTTTTAAGTAACTGGCGACCCATAAAACCTGTACAATGTTTGTCTAATCTTGAACGGGTTTGTGGTGACAATGAAATGTTGTTGTATTTGTGCAATGACAATAAAGAGCATACCATGCCGTTAGTTGGTATGTTTAGCACCTAGCAATGCTGCTGGCGCTTTAGTGTTACAATAAAGCTGCATTCGTTTAGCACTTGGCTGCTAAAACCTATTGCTAACCCTCTTTGTGTTTGGGCTCAAAAATATAAGGTTTTGGATAATCATTTTGCCCAAAGTAATCTTTGCTGGCTCTCACAGAGTCGGCTTGATTGGTATTGTTGCTGACGGGGAAGGGATCTGTGGTTCCTCCTCTACATCACGGACCACGTGACTGGCTTCCTCATGAACTCTAAAAATGGCTTGGGATTTTCTGTTAGATAGATACTATTTTGATCATATCTATCTATTCGCAAACTTTGTAAGTCTTTTTGTGTCATAAATAATAATAATATGATCCCTTTAATGCGCCCTATAATCCGGTGCGCCTTTGTATAAAAATAAACCTGACTAGACCCGTTAATCGGCATTGTGGTCTGGAAAATACGGTAGTTGCATATTACTTACAGTAGCAGATACAATGTCTACAAAATCGAAGTGGATTAGAAAGTATCCAGTAACAAACGTATGCATCATTCAACTCATGCACTTAATTTGAATAATCATTGTGGCCACTTCGCAGTATTGGCAGACCGGGGTGGTGGTTCCTCTCTTTAAGAAGGGGAACCGGAGGGTGTGTTCTAACTATCGTGGGATCACACTCCTCAGCCTTCCCGGTAAGGTCTATTCAGGTGTACTGGAGAGGAGGCTACGCCGGATAGTCGAACCTCGGATTCAGGAGGAACAGTGTGGTTTTCGTCCTGGTCGTGGAACTGTGGACAGCTCTATACTCTCGGCAGGGTCCTTGAGGGTGCATGGGAGTTTGCCCAACCAGTCTACATGTGTTTTGTGGACTTGGAGAAGGCATTCGACGGTGTCCCTCGGGAAGTCCTGTGGGGAGTGCTCAGAGAGTATGGGGTATCGGACTGTCTGATTTTGGCGGTCCGCTCCCTGTATGATCAGTGTCAGAGCTTGGTCCGCATTGCCGGCAGTAAGTCGGACACGTTTCCAGTGAGGGTTGGACTCCGCCAAGGCTGCCCTTTGTCACCCATTCTGTTCATAACTTTTATGGACAGAATTTCTAGGCGCAGTCAAGGCGTTGAGGGGATCTGGTTTGGTGGCTGCAGGATTAGGTCTCTGCTTTTTGCAGATGATGTGGTCCTGATGGCTTCATCTGGCCAGGATCTTCAGCTCTCGCTGGATCGGTTCGCAGCAGAGTGTGAAGCGACTGGGATGAGAATCAGCACCTCCAAGTCCGAGTCCATGGTTCTCGCCCGGAAAAGGGTGGAATGCCATCTTCGGGTTGGGGAGGAGACCCTGCCCCAAGTGGAGGAGTTCAAGTACCTCGGAGTCTTGTTCACGAGTGAGGGAAGAGTGGATCGTGAGATCGACAGGCGGATCGGTGCGGCATCTTCGGTAATGCGGACGCTGTATCGATCCGTTGTGGTGAAGAAGGAGCTGAGCCGGAAGGCAAAGCTCTCAATTTACCGGTCGATCTACGTTCCCATCCTCACCTATGGTCATGAGCTTTGGGTTATGACCGAAAGGACAAGATCACGGGTACAAGCGGCCGAAATGAGTTTCCTCCGCCGGGTGGCGGGGCTCTCCCTTAGAGATAGGGTGAGAAGCTCTGTCATCCGGGGGGAGCTCAAAGTAAAGCCGCTGCTCCTCCACATCGAGAGGAGCCAGATGAGGTGGTTCGGGCATCTGGTCAGGATGCCACCCGATCGCCTCCCTCGGGAGGTGTTTAGGGCACGTCGGACCGGTAGGAGGCCACGGGGAAGACCCAGGACACGTTGGGAAGGCTATGTCTCCCGGC
This sequence comes from Nerophis lumbriciformis, assembly GCF_033978685.3. Classification (NCBI taxonomy): domain Eukaryota; kingdom Metazoa; phylum Chordata; class Actinopteri; order Syngnathiformes; family Syngnathidae; genus Nerophis; species Nerophis lumbriciformis. Next base: position 41,970,276 of record NC_084560.2, read on the forward strand.
TGGCCTGGGAACGCCTCGGGATCCCCCGAGAGGAGCTGGACAAAGTGGCTGGGGAGAGGGAAGTCTGGGCTTCCCTTCTTAGGCTGCTGCCCCCGCGACCCGACCTCGGATAAGCGGAAGAAGATGGATGGATGGATGGATGGATGGGCCACTTCGCAGAAAACATTTTCCCACGGTCAGGCCCGGAACCAATTAACAAATGAGATGCCAGTACAGTGGTTAAAATAATTTTTTACACTTGTTAATAACAAAGGTAACAATTTTTTTTCCTAATATTACCCAGAAACAAATTATTTTGATTTACATTTTATTGGGAAAACTGTTTCGAACTTCGTGTCATTTATTACGATTTGGAAGTTTACATTTCACCACAGAAGTGGAAGCATTTAGGACCTTAACAGTCAAGTCCAGCTCATATTTCTTAACGCCTACATCATGAACTTTATTTATGCATTCAAAAGCCGCTAAGATTAAAATAAAACCCTTGGATACAAATTAGCGCCCTAGTTATTGCCAACCCAGGGGTTGGCAATAACCCCCCTGGTTAAAGATAGCTTCGATATCACTGAGCACATCGTAAGGACATACGACATGCTATATATAGCAAGCATGTGTACATACCATACAGCATACAGGTGTACATGCTAGGGCTGGGCGATAAAACAATATCAACATATATTGCGATAGACACGTAAACAATATCAATTAAAAATGCGCTCGTTAAAATGTAAGTTAATTCTTTCCGCAGAAAGCGATCACTGATCATTGGGAGTGACACGCTAACAGCCAATCAGGTAACAGTATCAACTATCAAATTTGGTTGCCCCATCTTGTCTCACGGTTGATTCTTGAGTGACAATAAAAAATAAAAATGAGTTCTGCGGAGAGGGAAGACATTGTTGATAAAACAGGAAAAGTACCTTCGACAATGTGGTAGTTTTTTAGAATAACAAAACAAAAACGGACCATAGTCAGACCAAAGTGGTCTGTAAATTATGCAAAGCGCTTGTCCCCACTAAGACCAGTAAATAATACCACACCATCTTAGCCACGCGCACTTTTTAGAGCACAGCTGTAACTTCCTAGCACTCAACTTGAAGAAAATAGTTCTTCTCGGGTTTCTTTATGTTTACATTTTAACAATTTGCACTATTTTGTTACACTTAATTAAGCATTTTTTACATATTCCTTGTTTTTGCACCTTAATTTTAAGAGGTTATTGTTAAGTGTTCAATGGGATTTTAGAATTGTGTTCACATCAAGTATTTTCCATGGTTGTGTTGAGGGTCGCCAAAATATATTTGTTTCTCAGCTGTGGGCCGCACTGGTACTTTGTTGTAATACACTTTTCCACTACTTGTGGTAGTAATGACAATATCAAACAAACAGAAGTTTGGAGCTAAACTCAAAGAGGAGTTTCTTAAGCACAAAAAATATGATTAAAGTGGTGAAGCTGTATATTCTTTTGCATTTAAATTTTAGTGACAGTTTAGTTAAGAAACATATTCATTATTTATTTAGTTTATTAGTTTTAGCACATAATTGTATGTACATTTATTTTTGATCAGTTATTTATGAGTCCCTTCTTATGTAGTATATTTGGTTAGTACTTATTTTTTTATTCAGCCTGACCAAAGCCTAAGGTTTATGTGTTAAATAAATAATATTTTGTGTTTAACATATGCTTTTATATTATTTATTAATCCCCTCTGGGATTAATAAAGTATTTCTGATTCTGAAGGTTGTAAACTAGGGGTGTAACGGTACGTGTATTTGTATTGAACCGTTTCGGTACGGGGGGTCCGGTTCGGTTCGGAGTCATATTGAGTAGCGTAACGCACGTTGTGTAAACAATGCACACCGAGGCACAACACACGGCATGCTAGCAGCTAACGGGCTACGATAGACTGACCATACGTCCTCTTTTCACCGGACATGTCCTCTTTTGCGGAGCTGTCAGGGCGGAGTTTCTTAAATGCCTCAAATGTCCGGCATTTTGAGTTAGGGTTGCGTGTATTTTCAATGTACGTTCAGGGTTAAGAAGGGGTTAAAAACAAAACAAATTGTGCACGCAGCAGAATTGGTGAGGGAGGGGCAGAGACAGAGAGAGAGAGAGAGTTATGATAAACGCGCATGCGTCGCCAGGCTCTGCTTTTTATCCATAGATTTATCACATTTCATTTTTTATTATCTATAGCAGGGGTGTCAAAACTGTGTCCCGGAGGCCATTTGCGGCCCACAACTAATGTTTTAAAGGCCCACGGCACATTCTAAAAATACTATTCAAATAAACAAAAACATAACAAAAGTGAAATAAAAAAGCTTAAAGGTTAAATGTAATTTAGAAAAAGTTGCCATGTTGACTAATAAAACAAAGCTGTTTTTTTTCTTTCAAACTGTCATTGCTCAAAACATAATATTGAATCAAAATCAATGTTATTATGAATTATTGACCTATCCAAGGTTCCCATTACTTCACATCAAATATTCCACTAAGAAAAATATTTTTGGTGGAAGATTTTGCAAATTTGGTAAATAAATAACCCCCAAATTTATATTTTGTTGTTTTCTTACTGTACCGAAAATGAACCGAACCGTGACCTCTAAACCGAGGTACGTACCAAACCAAAATGTTTGTGTACCGTTACACCCCTATTGTAAACTGTAAGTTAGTTAGGTATAATCATTGAATAACATTAATATCAAAAGTACGATTACTAATTCAGTGTTATTTGAGTGCAAAGGTTTGGCCACGAGGTCTAAAAGGTTAAGAACCCGTGCTATATAGTATACATGTGTAAATGCTATAGAGAAAACATGTGTACATACACGCACTAAGGTCAATTAAGTGCACTCATGCGGAAAATGTCAATCAAACATGTTCACTGAGGACCTGATAAAAGTGCGTAAACAGTCAGCGCCCCGCTACGCTTCTTCCTGACGGGGGAATTCTGGGTATTTAGTGGCGGAGCAAGGGTATCTCCCGGGGGTGTCCGGTGTCAAAGTCACACCAGCTGTTGCAGGTCGCATCACCGAGGCATAAATAAAAAATGTTCCGTTATTCTGCAGAAGAATGCATCAGTACGCAGGAATGCGTTTTGTTGTCTTGAAATAGACGCCGCCCGCCCCCCCCTCTAATAACCTCACAGCCCTTAAATATTGAGTGACAAGTGGCCGCCACATGACACGCTGCATTAAAAGAGAGGGAACATGCTGTCAAACCGCTGCTGTAGGTCTTCATTTAAACCTGTAAATCCAAATGCTGACTTCTTTAACAGATATTTAGCAGAAAAGAGAAATTGTGGTCAGCTTCCAATTTCATGGAGTGTTTAATAAAGGTTCCTACGGGGAATAGAAATAATCTGTTCCTGTATTATCTTATATAATTCACTTCACTCAACACAACAGTCCTTGCTAGCGAGCAAGTGGCTAACATCCACTTGGCAGCAAATAAACCTTCTTACAAGCATCATTATTACTGGAAGATGAAAAATAGCTAAACATGCTACACAACAAAATGTTGGAGGATAAGCTAACAGCTAACCGCTAGCTAAAACTCTTGAATGTAAACAAAGGTGGGCGGATTGATACAAATATCGACAGTAACGGTATATGGGCAATACTACAATAGTTAGATCGATATTTCGTATTTTCAAATGTTTTATTTTTTGTTATTTTTTACAAACTCAGGAAATAAGTCCCAGGACACAGGAGGGTTTAAGGGCAAAAACAAAAGTTTGAAATCAGAGCCAATGGAAAGAAATCATATAAACATTTAACTGATATTGTTACACCACCATCCTGCGGTTCTGTCTGATTATAATTGTGATTTTAAAAAAATCCCTCATTTAATTATCTTGAAAATTTGAAGTATTGACATTGACATGACGAATACTGCCCCTGTAGCTACTTGGTATTGGATCGATATCCACATTTCTAAAATCGCCAAAAACTAATGTAAAGTACCTAAAAAACGAAGAATAAGTGTTTATTACATTTAAACAGGAGAATAAATAGAACAATGTTAAAACAGAAAGTAACCAGATATTACTAGTAAATTAAAAATACTTTTGAGTAAATAATTCTTCAGGAAATGACGTAAAATGTGACAGCATTAATCAGCATACAAATTAGGAGCCTTTGTAACCGATTTTGAAATGGTTCTATTACCATTTATATACCACATAATATATCGTGACTTATATCGTTATTGCGGGAGGCTGCAATTCCATGTCGCCCATTCCTACTCCGAATATATTTTACATTCCAACTCGTAAATAAATGTTAATAAACGTACGCTTGCAGCAGAACCAATGGGAGGTCCTCTATTCCGCCCATAAAACCCAATAAATAACCATCTAAAAACTGCCAACAATACTCCATTTATATTTCGTGATTTGAATATTAACCAAGTATTAGTGTTATTAGTGCTAACGCAGACAAATTATTCATAGCGGCGCCGTGATCACTATATTATGATGATGATCGTGGATCGCAATTAATTCGAGTTCGATCACGGTGATCAGCTGTTTTACCTCGATCGATCATGGCGGAAAAGTCCGTTAAAAGATATCGCAGTAGGGAAGCAACAAAGCCTGGTATTATCCTGCACGGAACAATCCGCCTTTATTGACTACGATCCTGTGTGTGTCTGGGAGTGTACGTTTGTGTGAGCTTGTTTGTGTCCGTGTGTGCGCGCGACCTCCCGTTCCACCTTCGCGAAAGTCACAACGTAATTAATGTTGTGCCTCTTCTAGGGATGTCCCGATCCAGGTTTTTGCAATTCCGATCCGATACCGATATTGTTTTTGCACTTCCGATCCGATACCGACCGATACCGATACTGACCGATAATGGCCTATCCGAGCATGTATTAAAGTTTAAAGTTATTTAGCCTACTTAGTTGTCAGAATCATGTTGAAAAGGGTTATAGTACTCTTGATAACAACTAGCCAGCTGAATTAGGGGAGTTTGAATAATACACAATGGTTGGTAACAAGAAACTGACCTGTTTATTCAAGGATAAACACAAAATAGACAAAAATATACATGACAAACAGAAATGGCATCATTGAACTAGGGCTGGGCGATATGGCCTTTTTTTAATATTGCGATATTTTAAGGCCATATTGCGATACACGATATATATCTCGATATTTTGCCTTAGCCTTGAATGAACACTTGATGCATATAATCACAGCAGTATGATGATTCTATGTGTTTTGATTGATTGAGACTTTTATTAGTAGGTTGCACAGTGAAGTACATATTCCGTACAATTGACCACTAAATGGTAACACCCGAATAGGTTTTTCAACTTGTTTAAGTCGGGGTCCATTTAAATTGATTCATGATACAGATATATACTATCAGATATATACTATCATCATAATACAGTCATCACACAAGATAATCACATTGAATTATTTACATTATTTATAATCCAGGGTGTGGAGGGGGGCGCCGGATGTAAGTGTCAAAAAGACAGCCAAAAGAGTTTGATATGAGAATAAATCTAAAGTTAAAATATAGGGTAGAAATGCATCCATTTGCAGGAAATGTAGTCTTGATTTTCAACATTTTCTTTTAAGGCTTGCATGTCTACATTAAAACATTTTTCTTCATACTGCATTAATATATGCTACTTTTAAACTTTCATGCAGAGAAGGAAATCACAACTAAAAAAATCACTAATTTTTTCATACGGTGTTGATGTGGAAATGTTTGCCTCGGCATTTTGATGGTGTGGACGTGTGGCACCGAACGGATACGTCTCGACAGACGTTATAATATTTGAACAATGATGACGAAAACTGTTTTCTCTGTCGTGTTGGTGTGTCGAAAATTGTTATGCGCTTATTTTTTTATTTGATTTTGTGCGTGGCATATAATTGCTATGCGCAGAGGACGTTTAAACAGTGCGCAATTGCACAAGTGCGCACCTTAGAGAGAACGTTGGTCACACGGCTGCGCTAGCATCACAGCTAACGTTAGCCATGCTGCTACCTCTCTGCTGGGAGAGGACGTATACGTATGTGACGTATGACGTGACAGTATGTGACGTGTGTAAGAAGGTGCGCTTGCTGTCTGTGAGAAGCACAGACACAGAAAAGAGCCTGTCGTGTAATGCCAGCAGCTAAAAGCAACTGCGTTAGAATCCACAGACCTGTGGATGTGTTGAAGGTGTGCTGGAAAATGCGGAACGGAAATTATAGGGAGCAGCAGAAAAGTGGAATGTACTATTTAAATAGGTGCGTTGGAAAACACGGAGCGGAGTTTTTTTTTTAACTGGATCTGGATCTGCATTTTCCCATGCCTTGCCGATACGCATTTTTTTGCAAATATCGGCGGCCGATCCGATCCAAATATCGGATCGGGACATCCCTAGCCTCTTCCCCCTCACACAGCTGAGAGTGCAGTGCAGAAGAATACAATGAAGAAATATGACTAACACTAGCATAGAAGTTAAAAAAAAAACATTTAGAAGGAGCAGCAACTTCAGTCTCACTGACTGTTTAAATTCACGCTGTGGGGCGCGGTAATCCTGCCCTGAATGCGTAGTCGCAGGCATTCACATGTCTTTGTGACTGAACTATACTGTATTGGTCACGACTGGGAGAATAAGCACACTTACTAATTTAATCAGAAAAAGGTATTTTTATATTTAGATATTTTCCAATTAGACTTTGTGTTTATGTGTCTGCAGAGATTTAACTCCTCTTATATACTCTGAACTTCTGAAGACATTTTGTTCAAATCATTTTTGAGTTTGTAGATAAAAAAACATGTTGGTCCCGAAATAATCATTAAAACTTTTATCATGTGTTTGTACATATTTTATAATACCGTATTTTCCGCACTATAAGGCGCACCGGATTATTAGCCGCACCTTCTATGAATTACATATTTCATAATTTTGTCCACCAATAAGCCGCCCCGGACTAAAAGCCGCGCCTACGCTGCGCTAAAGTGAATGTCAAAAAAACGCTGCGCTAAAGTGAATGTCAAAAAAACAGTCAGATAGTTCAGTCAAACTTTAATAATATATTGAAAACCAGCGTTCTAACAACTCTGTCCCAAAATGTACGCAAATGTGCAATCACAAACATAGTAAAATTCAAAATGGTGTAGAGCAATAGTAACATAATGTTGCTCGAACGTTAATGTCACAACACACAAAATAAACATAGCGCTCACCTTCTGAAGTTATTCTTCATTCGTAAATCCTTCGAATTCTTCGTCTTCGGTGTCCGAATTGAAAAGTTGCGCAAGCGTGGGATCCAAAATGGCCGGTTCCGTCTCGTAGAAGTCATCGGGAGTCAGTGTCGCTGTTGTTCTGTGAATCCTGCCTTCCGGAAAGCTCGGACCACAGTTGTGACCGAAATATCTGCCCAAGCATTTACGATCCACTGGCAAATGTTGGCGTATGTCGTCCGAGGCTGTCTGCCCGTCTTAGTGAAGGTGTGTTCGCCTTCGGAGCTGTGTGAAAAAAGCCACCCGGCCTCTTCGCGTAAACTTCCCTTAACCACTCGCTCATCTTTTCTTCATCCATCCATCCCTTCGAGTTAGCTTTTATGATGACGCCGGCTGGAAAGGTCTCTTTTGGCAAGGTCTTCCTTTTGAATATCACCATGAGTGGAAGTTAGCATGGCAAGCTAGAACCACAGTGAAGGATGACTTCTCATTCCCTGTGGAGCGAATATTCACCGTACGTGCTCCCGTTCCACAGTGCGGTTCAGTTGCTGTGAAATACGGTAGTAATCCGTGTGCGGATGGAGAGATTGCGTCTTTTTATGAACCGGATCGCTTATTAGGAGCCATTTTGTGGTCTTTACAGATGTAAACAGGAAATGAAACGTACGGTGATATCCGCGCGTTTTTTCTTCTTCTTCCGGGGGCGGGTGAAGCGCTTCCTGTTCTATGGGGGCGGGTGAAGCGCTTCCTGTTCTATGGGGGCGGGTGCTTTCCTTGGCGGTTGCTTGCGTAGAAGAAGAAGCGCTTCCTGTTCTACCGGGAAAAAAGATGGCGGCTGTTTACCGAAGTTGCGAGACCGAAACTTTATGAAAATGAATCGTAATAAAGCGCACCGGGTTATTAGGCGCACTGTCAGCTTTTGAGAAAAATTGTGGTTTTTAGGTGCGCCTTATAGTGCGGAAAATACGGTACCTCAAATTCAAACTGCACTTCAATGTACTTTTATTAAACTTTACAATGTGGGTCACCGCTTGCCGAAGCACTGGTGAGAAGCACTAATGTATACAAGTAATTAAAGAATACAAATAATAATTAAAGCTGCAAGCAGCATTGGTCGGGCCCGCGTATTTGGCAGGTGCTAGTCCTAAGTGTCCCAATACTTTTGTCTACTTTTAGTCTGAAGTGTCCCAAGACTTTTGTCTAGTGTACCTACCTTGTCTGCATTGTGTGGGCACGTTGGTGCTTCCTGCTTTTAAGCAGCCATCTTAAAAAAACAGCAGCGCAGCAGCATCAGCGCAGCGGGTCTTTGAAGGGTCATAAAATCAAAACCGGAGCAGGTATTAAAACGCTGTTCTGTTATTTTATACACAAGGGTTTAATCTCTCTCCTGTGTTAGTTTGAAGCCGAAACGACAAATACGCTCAGAGGAGATAGTTTTTGAAGGAAGGTGACCGGTTTTTACAAAAAATTTGTTTTGAAGGGGGAATAGCAAACTTCCTGTTGATTTTTGCTGGGGGTTGTCAATTTATGAAATGTAGGTCTGAGTGAGGCCTGCGATGAGGTGGCGACTTGTCCAGGGTGTACCCCGCCTTCCGCCCGATTGTAGCTGAGATAGGCTCCAGCGTCCCCCGCGACCCCGAAGGGAATAAGCAGTAGAAAATGGATGGGATGGATGGAGGTCTAAGTGAGACCTACATAGAGGTTTTTGTTTCATGTCTCTCCGACCTTCCCAGGGAGAGTTACAGGCAGTTTTGTCAGTTTTTTCATCCGAGGAGCAGTTTTTTGTGCGTTTCATTAAAAAATTGCGCTAGAGCACAATTTTGAGATTTGGGGTTAGGTTTTTTTATTAGATCACAATTTTTGCCAGTCCTGATGTGTGTGTTCAGTTCGGTGAGTTTTGAAGCATGTTAAGGGGGTCAAATTACAGCTCAAAGAGGCAAAAGTGACTGTTTTTAGTACTTTTTTGTCTTGAAGGGGGAATTGCCAACTTCCTGTTGATTTTTGCCCGAGAATATACTATTATGAAATCTAGGTCTAAGTCACACCTACATAAAGGTTTTTGTTTCATGTCTCTCCGACCTTCCTAGTGGGAGTTACAGGCAGTCTAGTTTTTTTTTTCCGTAGGGGGCACTAGAGCGCAATTTTGAGTTTTGTGGTTCGTTTTTTTTTTTAAAAAGGCAATTTTCGCAGGTCCTGATGTGTGGGTCAAATATGGTGAGTTTTGAAGCATGTTAAGTGGGTCAAATTACAGTTTAAAGTGGCGGCGGAAGAATAAAGAATAAAGAATAATAGAACCTTACAAATTCAATAGGTCCTTATGTCCCATTGCATAAGGACTCCCTTTGGGAGTCCTTATGCAATGGGCCATGCGGGCCCTAATTAACCATTTGAAACTTTTGTTTAGTAAATGTTAACTTGAAATAAAAGTCTCATAGTATTCAGTACACCAATGATACTTTGTTTACTGCAGAATGAAGTTTGTGATGGCAAGCAAAAAAAGCCAATATAACTTTGAGAGGAGGAAAGGTTGTTCTCTTTACCCTTACAAAACGTATCAAAAAGAAGCAAAACCACGGCCCTAAAACCAGGTACGGACCGTAGCGTGAGGTTTCTGTACGATTGCACATCCAGTAATCACGATTATAAATAGAAACAAAATGACAGTTGTCAGCTGTTTATCATATATTACCTTGATCAAACATGGCGGAAATGTCTGTTATAAGATACTGCAGCAGTAAACAGTAGGGAAGCAACGGCACTCGCTATAATCCTGCATGGGACAATCTACCTTTAATTTAAGAAAAAAATAAATAGTGATATCAATCGAGATCGGATGATAATTGTTTAGCCATATCGCCCAGCCCTACTACTGTGTGCGCCTAAGTTTATATCATCGAGTGGTCTGCTGTTTCCTCGCTTCCCTGCTCCCTGTAAATGTATTGTAGATCATAAATCATGCCTGTTACCTGGACAGAAGAATGCTGAGGATGTATTCCGACAAGTTGGTACACTGTTGCTTGGTCATCCCCCATATCTTCACAAGGATTATGAGTTATTTCTCTAAACGGGAATATATGAACATCAGTGTTTCCCACAGGACAGGCATCTATTTGTGGTGGTGTGGTCAGGGAGTGGCGGCGGCAGCGGCGATGACAAAGAAGAACGCGGAGTTGGAATATAATTACAACATTTTATGTACATATTTATATACAGATTTGAACAATTAGTGATTCACTGAAATATATTTATTAATTGTGGTTCTTACAAAAAATATATCTTATAAAATATAAAAGCTAAAATGTCTCTTAAAGCTCTGCCCCTTTAATTAGTGAATACTAAATAATTTAACTTTAGCCAACTACTACAACCATATTATTTACCAGCAACATGAAGTGAAACAGAGGCAGAGGTGTCCTGCCACAGTCAGTCAACCTCCTCCTCCTCCTCCTCCTGCTGCTGCTGAACAGGTCGCACCTGTGGTCCGGACTGTAGGCCTACCTCCTCTCCAAGTCAAGCCCTTTTCGGCCGTTAAAAATATTTTTCTATACTCATCTGTGTGAAGGAGTGAACGTCCAACATTAGAATTTATTACTAACGAGCAGAAGCGCTCTATGTACAGTGCCGGCTAACCTTAAGCGGCAGCAGCTCAACACATGCAGGGTTCAACGTTAAGGTTTTTTTCTACTTGCCCGACTTCTCAAATCTACTTGCCCCAATATTTTTACTTGTCCTGCCTAGGTTTTTTTCTGGCTGTGTAGTGCTCATGGCTTATATCTTACTAAAATTCTTCCCGTTGACTATTTACAACACTACACAGTATTTATTATTATTATTATTTATTTTTATTGTATTATTATCTATAATTACATTTAAATGGCATTGCATACATGTAAAATTAAATGCTATTTCACATTATTTGACCAGTAGCAGTTACACCCATCTGAACAGGTCAGCCACCTGTTTAAAGCCCGATCACAGTTGAAATGTTGAAATGAAGGGCCTTTAATGGCCAAAACATTAACCTGGACAACATTTTAACAGCTGGTTGGCTCAGATTTTATTCTTTTCATTGCATTCACATGCTGCAGTGGACAGTGGACAATTTAGCTTCAGTCCATGTGTGTTTATTGACAACAGGGTTATAACCTGGACACGTTAGCTCGTTGGTATGAAAACATGTGACTGTTACTACGTGCATGAAGCAGCGTCAGGCTGCTCACCGTCAGTGAAACGCTCGGTGAAATCGCGGATTAACGTTAAATATATGACGAGCCGCGAGCGATGCAGCTATAACCTATCTATCTATAACCTATATTACCCTCGTATTTTGATCCCGTCCGTCCGTCCGTCCGTCTTCTTCTTCTTCTTCTGGCCCACCAGGTGAATTAAGTGCTATTGGCGGAGTTACAATGCATAGTAGGCTACCGCCACTTACTGCACCGGAGTTGTAACTACAAGCAACATTCACAGACAGTCCCATTGCTTTTATGAGCGGTCGAGCGAGTCAAAAGCCGAAAAATCCATTTGTGGCCGACGTAATTCTTCCGTGGCGGGCCGGCACAAATAAATGAATGTGTGGGAAACACTGAACATCCTAGCAGTCAGCATCGTAATGACAGCACCCCTTATACAGTAAGAGTCAGTTTTTTTGTCTGTTGGCTCTCATGAAGTGAGTAAGTAATCAGTGATGACGAGAAAAAAAAAGCAAAGGTTGTGATGCGTTTTTGAAATTAATGTGCCCTGTTTGCTTAAAATGATCAGAATTCGTAAATATTAAATGTTATTAGGAATGTGGCCGCCACTACATCACATATATACTTACAGTGTGTATATAAAACCTTAATGGAGGTGTTTGGATGCTTTTTAAGGGATTTGCAAGCAAAATACAGTGGCTCCATTTTAAGCGTACTCGAATTAATTTAATAGTTAGAATGCATTAAAATAAAAATATATCCGTTGTCATGTCTTTCATAATGATTGTGAACTATAGGCAAAATTCCCAAAAAAGTGCATTTCCCCTTTAACGTAGTAGATATGCTGATATACTAGGGGTGTAACGGTACGTGTATTTGTATTGAACGGTTTCGGTTTGGTTCGGAGGTGTACCGAACGAGTTTCCACACGGACATATTAAGTAGCGTAGCGCACGTTGTGTAAACAATGCACACCGAGGCACAACACACGGCACGCTAGCAACGACCGGGCTACGACAACATATAAAAAGCCAGAGCTGGAAGACCCTCCTGCCTCGTTAAGATCTCCCGTTTGGGAACACTTCGGCTGCGCGGTGCGGAGGACGGAGGTTTGCCGACATTGTTCAGCAGCGGTAAGGCATGCTTCTGCCAACACGTCAAACATGCTAACCCATTTGAAGCGTCACCACCCCCAAGTGAACATCGCTTCAACAAAGATAAAGACGAGCAAACAGCTCCCACCTCTTACTGCCAAGTTAGCCAGGCTGGGGGTTAAAAGAAAAGTTAATCTGAGGCTGAGTTGACTTGAAACTGTTTAATGTTGCACTTTTTCATACCTGCCAACTTTTGAAATCAGAAAAACCTAGTAGCCAGGGTCCAGGGGCCGCAGGCCCCGGTAGGTCCAGGACAAAGTCCTGTTGGGGGGTTCCTTCGCCCCCCGACGCAAAATGATTATTAGCATTCAGACAGGTTAAAATGTTGCTAAAACCATCACTTTTCTATCAGTCACAGTGACTTTTCAAAACAAAAATATTACAGCAAAAATCATATGGGTTGATTGACATGTTTATTCTGTAAGCTAACTTCAATAGTTTTAAATTATTTTGACAGTTAATGCCAGTTATCCTGTCAACCTTTCACAAGACTTCAATTTGTTAACTGAAAGTATAAACAGTATAAACACTTTTTACAGTAAACAAATGGTAAAACAGTACTAAACAATTCCATTAAAAAAAAAAAATGGTGTCATTATTAACTTTCTGTCCAAGCTTGTATAATCTACTGCCTTGTTCAATTGTAAAAAATATTCTGTGCCTAAAATTCACATTTCTATCACAATTATCATACTGTAAACATGGTAAGCTAACTTCATTAAAATTAATAGTCCTGTCAATAGCATGGAATTACAATTCAAATGTAGTTTTTTTGTAAGCCTTTCAAAATAATTAAAAATATGAAAAATTAATGAAAATTAATTTAAGCCATCAGACACTTGAAAAGTGGCACATCACATCTCTAATGTAATCATTTTAACTTTTCAACAGAAATAGCACTGCAAAAATATTAAGGACATACTTCTGTATTTTGGTAGTTATGCTGTCAACATTTAACAAGATTTCTTCAACTTGGACTTGAAAGCATAAATAGTATAAACACTTTTAACAGTACTAAACAATTCCAATAGATAACATTGGTGTCATTACCTTTTTGTTTGCTCAATTATTGCCTCCGTAAATAAAACTTCGGCATTTATCACATCCAAAGAATCTGTTTGGGCGACGAAAAACGTTGAAAGTTTTCCACTTGTATCGCTAGCAACGGCATTAGACTTGTGTTTTTTTGTCCCAACGTGGTCTTTTACATCGCTAATTCCTCCGTGTCCGATCGAAAAATCTTGTCTGCACAAGGTGCAATTCGCGTAGTTTTCACCCTTTTTGGAACGGATAATTATTCCCGGATAGGCTTTTGAATATTCTTCACGGAATGACTGCAGTTTTCTTTTCGGTTTAAGACTCGTATGCGATTTTTCCCCGGCTGATTCCATGATCGTTCGCTCGTTTGGAAACAATGGCCTCGTGCTTGGCAGCGGTGCTATAAAGAGCCTCGCGCATGGCATTCGGAATGGCTCGATAGGAAGTTACGGGAAGCAGTGTCGATTGTCATTGTTACGCGATTTCGTGAATAAAACTTAAATTTTTTATTTTTTTTTTAATTAATGAAAAACCGTAATTTTTATCACTGCAACCGTAACCCGGAATAGGTTGATGAAAACCGTACTAATTACGGGAAAACCGGAGTAGTTGGCAGGTATGCTTTTTATATGTAGAAGAAAAGTTGTGTCATTTTATTTAAACTGAGCAACAACTTGAGGCAGTTTAATGTCGATTAACGTGGACCCCGACTTAAACAAGTTGAAAAACTTATTAGGGTGTTACCATTTAGTGGTCAATTGTACGGAATATGTACTGTACTGTGCAATCTACTAATAAAAGTCTCAATCAATCAATCAATCAATCAAAAAAAGCACTTTATATGTAGAAAAGTTTTGTTAAGAAACCATTCCGAGCCTTATCTTATTTAGTTTTTATTTGATATATGTTGACCACATTAACCCTGGCAATGGACCCTGTGTGTATATGTATGTTATGCCATTGTTTACACATTTGGTAAATAAATAACCAAAAAAATGTATATTTTGTTGTTTTCTTACTGTACCGAAAATGAACCGAACCGTGACCTCTAAACCGAGGTACGTACCGAACCAAAATTTTTGTGTACCGTTACACCCCTATGATATACACAAAACACTGTTTTTTTACGTTGTCGTCCATGAAGTCACGTGAGACTTCCACGTCTCATGAGACTTCAGCTCAGCAAGCATTTTAAGGCTTGACACGGTTAACATGGTTTTGGTGCTTTTTGTGCATGTTTCCAGTGTCGCTGCCTCAAAATAGTCCCAGTATTGTAAGAAAAAACTAAATGATAACCAAAACAAGACTCTTGTTTAGTCCAAAAAAAAACTTGCACTTGTATGACAAGTCAGAATGATTATTTCGATTACCATTATTTCCTTTTGGGAAAATACCGTATTTTCCGCACTATAAGGCGCACCTAAAAACCACAAATTTTCTCAAAAGCTGACAGTGCGCCTTATAACCCGGTGCGCTTTATATATGGATAAATATTAAGATTCATTTTCATAAAGTTTCGGTCTCGTAACTACGGTAAACAGCCGCCATCTTTTTTCCCCGTAGAACAGGAAGCGCTTCTTCTTCTACTGTAAGCAACCACCCGCCCGCGTAGAAGAAGAAAAAGCGCGCGGATATTACCGTACGTTTCATTTCCTTTGTGTGTTTACATCTGTAAAGACCACAAAATGGCTCCTACTAAACGACAGGGATCCGGTTCATGAAAAGACGCAATCTCTCCATCCGCACACGGATTACTATTTCACAGCAACTGATATTCCTGTGAACCGCACTGTGGATACAACGGGAGCACGTACGGTGAATATTCGCACCACAGGGAATGAGAAGTCATCCTTCACTGTGGTTCTAGCTTGCCATGCTAATGGCCAGAAACTTCCACCCATGGTGATATTCAAAAGGAAGACCTTGCCAAAAGAGACCTTTCCAGCCGGCGTCATCATAAAAGCTAACTCGAAGGGATGGATGAAGAAAAGATGAGCGAGTGGTTAAGGTAAGTTTAAGTTTACGCGAAGAGGCTGGGTGGCTTTTTTCACGCAGCTTCGTCCATGTTGATATACGATTCCATGCGCGCCCACATCACGCTGGTTTTAATATATTATTAAAGTTTGACTGACCTATTTGACTGTTTTTTTGACATTCCTTTAGCGCAGTTAGATGCGGCTTACAACACGGGGCGGCTTATAGGTGGACAAAGTTTTGAAATATGCCGTTCATTGAAGGCGCGGCTTATAACCCAGGGCGCCTTATGGTGCGGAAAATACGGTACTTGCAAAACCCAAACAAATCAGTTATTGAATTAAAAAAGTAAAAATAAGACCACGGAATGTGATAGCGTACCTTTTTGGAGCTGACAGACCTCCGTAGTATCCTGCCGTGGGGTCCCGTTACCCTGGTGCCGCCGATGCAACCCGAGGGCAAGGTGGCGGACGACGGGGGGCTCAAGACGATGGGCTTCTTCTCCGCCGCGCAGTTCTTTTGGGACGCCACGTTGTTGTTCTCATTGAAAGACAGTGTTTTTTTCTCCTTGGTGCCCATGTCGCTGAGGTCACACTGCTGTCCATTCTTAATGAGCTCCAGGTAGTCCTTCAGGACCTTCTGGGTTTTGCTGTCGCTCAGCCAGGTGAGGAAGAGCTCGTCCACCTTCATTTTGAGAACTGGCTGCAGGATCTGGCTAGACGGCATTTTGAAGGAAGGCTGAACGAGGACAGTACCTATGGGAAAAAAATGACAGTAATTGCATAAACGTCACATACTCATGATTGTACAAACCCCGTTTCCATATGAGTTGGGAAAATGTGTTAGATGTAAATATAAACGGAATACAATGATTTGCAAATCATTTTCAACCCACATTCAGTTGAATATGCTACAAAGACAACATATTTGATGTTCAAACTGATACACTTTTTTTTTTTTTGCAAATAATCATTAACTTTAGAATTTGATGCCAGCAACACGTGACAAAGAAGTTGGGAAAGGTGGCAATAAATACTGATAAAGTTGAGGAATGCTCATCAAACACTTATTTGGAACATCCCACAGGTGTGCAGGCTAATTGGGAACAGGTGGGTGCCATGATTGGGTATAAAAACAGCTTCCCAAAAAATGCTCAGTCTTTCACGAGAAAGGATGGGGCGAGGTACACCCCTTTGTCCACAACTGCGTGAGCAAATAGTCAAACAGTTTAAGAACAACGTTTCTCAAAGTGCAATTGCAAGAAATTTAGGGATTTCAACATCTACGCTCCATAATATCATCAAAAGGTTCAGAGAATCTGGAGAAATCACTCCACGTAAGCGGCATGGCCGGAAACCAACATCGAATGACCGTGACCTTTGATCCCTCAGACGGCAAAAACCGACATCAATCTCTAAAGGATATCACCACATGGGCTCAGGAACACTTCAGAAAACCACTGTCACTAAATACAGTTGGTCGCTACATCTGTAAGTGCAAGTTAAAGCTCTACTATGCAAAGCGAAAGCCATTTATCAACAACATCCAGAAACGCCGCCGGCTTCTCTTGGCCCGAGATCATCTAAGATGGACTCATGCAAAGTGGAAAAGTGTTCTGTGGTCTGACGAGTCCACATTTCAAATTGTTTTTGGAAATATTCGACATCGTGTCATCCGGACCAAAGGGGAAGCGAACCATCCAGACTGTTATCGACATAAAGTTGAAAAGCCAGCATTTGTGATGATATGGGGGTGCAATTGTGCCCAAGGCATGGGTAACTTACACATCTGTGAAAGCACCATTAATGCTGAAAGGTACATACAGGTTTTGGAACAACATATGCTGCCATCTAAGCTACGTCTTTTTTATGGACGCCCCTGCTTATTTCAGCAAGACAATGCCAAGCCACATTCAGCACGTGTTACAACAGCGTGGCTTCGTAAAAAAAAGAGTGCGTGTACTTTCCTGGCCCGTCTGCAGTCCAGACCTGTCTCCCATTGAAAATGTGTGGCGCATTATGAAGCGTAAAATACGACAGCGGAGACTCCGGACTGTTGAACGACTGAAGCTCTACATAAAACAAGAATGGGAAATAATTCCACTTTCAAAGCTTCAACAATTAGTTTCCTCGGTTCCCAATCGTTTATTGAGTTTTGTAAAAGGAAAGGCCATGTAACACAGTGGTGAACATGCCCTTTCCCAACTACTTTGGCACGTGTTGCAGCCATGAAATTCTAAGTTAATTATTATTTGCAAAAAAAAAATTAAGTTTATGAGTTTGAACATCAAATATCTTGTCTTTGTAGTGCATTCAACTGAATATGGGTTGAGAATGATTTACAAATCATTGTATTCCGTTTATATTTACATCTAACACAATTTCCGATTTTTTCGATTACGCATGCACCGCCTGGTACCCTAGCACCTCCAAAACCCTCAAATCTAGACTCCAAACATCCCAGAACAAGCTAGTCAGATTACTTCTAGACCTCCACCCCAGATCACACCTCACTCCTACCCACTTCTCCAAAGTGGGCTGGCTCAGGGTGGAGGACAGAGTAAAACAACTTGCACTGAGCCTAGTCTATAAAATCCGCTACATCTCCCTGATACCGAAGTACATGTCAAACTACTTCCTTAACGTAAATGACCGCCATAACCACAACACCAGGGGGAGCTCTACTAACCACGTTAAACCCAGATTCCTATCGAACAAAGGTCTTAACTCATTCTCTTTCTATGCCACATCAATGTGGAATGCGCTCCCAACAGGTGTAAAAGAAAGGGCATCTCTATCCTCCTTCAAAACCGCACTAAAAGAACACCTCCAGGCAACTTCAACCCTAAACTAACTAACACCCTCCCCGGATTGTTGTTAATAATCAAATGTAAACAATCAAATGCAGATATTTTTCTTATGCCTTCTGATCTCTCTCGTTCTATGTCTACTACTTGCTGTACGTGATGACTGTATTATGATGATTGTATATCTGATAGTATATATCTGTATCATGAATCAATTTAAGTGGACCCCGACTTAAACAAGTTGAAAAACGTATTGGGGTGTTACCATTTAGTGGTCAATTGTACGGAATATGTACTGTACTGTGCAACCTACTAATAAAAGTCTCAATCAATCAATCAATCAAAACACATAGAATCATCATACTGCTGTGATTATATGCATCAAGTGTTCATTCAAGGCTAAGGCAAAATATCGAGATATATATTGTGTATCGCAATATGGCCTTAAAATATCGCATTATTAAAAAAAGGCCATATCGCCCAGCCCTAGTTCAATGATGCCATTTCTGTTTGTCATGTATAATTTTGTCTATTTTGTGTTTATCCTTGAATAAACAGGTCAGTTTCTTGTTACCAACCATTGTGTATTATTCAAACTCCCCTAATTCAGCTGGCTAGTTGTTATCAAGAGTACTAAAACCCTTTTCAACATGATTCTGACAACTAAGTACCGTATTTTCCGCACTATAAGGCGCACCTAAAAACCACAAATTTTCTCAAAAGCTGACAGTGCGGCTTATAACCCGGTGCGCTTTATATATGGATTAATATTACGATTCATTTTCATAAAGTTTCGGTCTCGCAACTACGGTAAACAGCCGCCATCTTTTTTCCCCGTAGAAGAGGAAGTGCTTCTTCTTCTACGCAAGCAACCGCCAAGGTAAGCACCCGCCCCCATAGAACAGGAAGCGCTTCTTCTTCTACTGTAAGCAACCACCCGCCCGCGTAGAAGAAGAAAAAGCGCGCGGATATTACGTTTCATTTCCTTTGTGTGTTTACATCTGTAAAGACCACAAAATGGCTACTACTAAGCGACAGGGATCCGGTTCATGAAAAGACGCAATCTCTCCATCCGCACACAGACTATTATTTCACAGCAACTGCCTAAAGACTTTCAAGAAAAGCTGGCTACTTTCCGTGCATATTGTAAAAACAAGATAGCTGAAAAAAAGATCCGGCCAGAGAACATTATCAACATGGACGAGGTTCCACTGACTTTTGATATTCCTGTGAACCGCACTGTGGATACAACGGGAGCACGTACGGTGAATATTCGCACCACAGGGAATGAGAAGTCATCCTTCACTGTGGTTCTAGCTTGCCATGCTAATGGCCAGAAACTTCCACCCATGGTGATATTCAAAAGGAAGACCTTGCCAAAAGAGACCTTTCCAGCCGGCGTCATCATAAAAACTAACTCGAAGGGATGGATGAAGAAAAGATGAGCGAGTGGTTAAGGTAAGTTTACGCGAAGAGGCCGGGTGGCTTTTTTCACGCAGCTCCGTCCATGTTGATTTACGACTCCGTGCGCGCCCACATCACGCTGGTTTTTAATATATTATTAAAGTTTGACTGACCTATCTGACTGTTTTTTTGACATTCCTTTAGCGCAGTTAGATGCGGCTTATAACACGGGGCGTCTTATAGGTGGACAAAGTTTTGAAATATGCCGTTCATTGAAGGCGCGGCTTATAACCCAGGGCGGCTTATGGTGCGGAAAATACGGTAGTACCGGTAACTGTTTTTCAGTAACTAACCCAACACTGTTACCATTTAGTGGTCAATTGTACGGAATATGTACTTCACTGTGCAACCTACTAATAAAAGTCTCAATCAATCAATCAATCAATTCCCAACTCATATGGAAACGGGGTTTGTAGTTTGCATGGGTGCAGGACTGCACAACAGCCTCTTAGATGACTGTGTAATATTTCAAAATATTGTTTAGCTACAATGACACAGTTGCAGTGCAGTTCCACAGTGCGTTTGGAGAGTTTACAAGTGTTCGACCTACTTGTTTCTAGAAACATTACTCACACCAGTCACTAACTATTGACTTTTTAGCGGGGGTCCGTCAATGTTATGAGCCCGCAGGCTCGTGTGAGCGAAACCACATATATATTGGCTACTTTAAACAACCGCAGTACGACTTTTTTTTTTAATAGAATATAACCACACAATTCACGTCAACTGGGAGTCCTGGAATGTTTAATCGAAAAAATACGCGGTTTTAAGAGCGGCTCGCAAAGTTAGCATTAGCTGATTAGCAGTAGCATGCTAGCTAAGTTACTGACCTGTGTTTTAAGCAGGAACACTCCAGCCACGATGCTACGACACTGCCTTGTTCCCCATTTTTGGGGACACTATCTAGTACTATATATTTGGCCTTTTTCACGGAAACATAACCGTAAAAGGTTCGGTGTTCATCACCCACAAGCAATGTGGCGAAGCACAAAATCACGTTCCCCTGGTAACCACACCACGGAGCTTATCGCGAGAACTTGCGCCGGCGTGAGGCGTTCAGGGTCTCCCCGTGAGCGTGTTGTGTTTACAAAAGTTTCCCCCAGCATCATTCCAGGTCTCACTCTTATTTGTATTATATCATTCAACATGTCACATTACATTAGCACTTTAAAAGCACCACATTTATTGAAACTGCTACTTTAGAGAAATTAGATAAGCATATGATATGAATAGAAGGAGAGGTTCAAACCTAAGGCATACTTGCCAACCCTCCCGGATTTTCCGGGAGACTCCCGAAATACAGCGCCTCTCCCGAAAACCTCCCGGGACAAATTTTCTCCCGAAAATCTCCCGAAATTCAGGCGGAGCTGGAGGCCACGCCCCCTCCAGCTCCATGCGGACCTGAGTGACGTGTTGACAGCCTGTTCACACGTCCGCTTTCCCATAATATAAACAGCTAATGATCGAGGGCGAGTTCTTGGTTTCTTATGTGGGTTTATTGTTAGGCAGTTTCATTAACGTCCTCCCAGCGCGGTAACAACACACAACAACAGCAGTCAAGTTTTCGTCTACCTACCGTAAAGCAGTTCGTCTGCCTTAAACAGCAATGTTGTGACACTTTTAAACAGGACAATACTGCCATCTACTGTACATGCATATGTGACCCACCCATAATGTGTCACATTTTTGTGTTGATTTATTTATTTTATTTTGTGGTTTGAATTCGTTTTTGGAGCTGTCATTACACATTTATCAGTATTCACATTGGTCAGTAGGGGGCAGTAGGGCGTTTCTTCCCAATTGAATGCTATCACCTGCAGACCGGAAGTGTCTTGTCATTCTGATGAGCGCGACCAGTCTGTGAACAATTGAAACGTCCTGTGTGCTTTATCCTCCTGTATAACAGGTTAGTTTTGGTGAATCAACTCACTGAATAATATCCATGTGATCTTTATAAGTTTAAGTACACATTCTGATGGTGGAGCCTAACTCTAAAGTGTTTGTGAGTTGTAGTTTGTATTTGTGAATGAATCCAGTGCACAGCTGCAGTAATCAATACAAAAAGGGGACGTGAGTGCGCAATGTTTATATAGGAACTTCTGATCCTAATTCAGACTCCCAAATTAGAGCTCCCGTTTTCTTATTGATTTTATAATGTATATTTGTATAATGTGTGTGTTCTGAAATAGTGACAGAGAGTAGAACAAGGATGGACAGTTCAACCCTTAACTCAACAATGAGTAGATGAGTGTTAAGTGTGTGTATATGTGTAAATAAATGAACACTGAAATTCAAGTATTTATTTTATTTATTTATATATATATATATGTATATATATATATATATGTAATAAAATATATATATTGCTAGAATTCACTGAAAGTCAAGTATTTCTTATATATATATATATATATATATATATATATATATATATATATATATATATATATATATATATATATATATCTTAACCACGCCCCCGCCCCACCCCCGACCACGCCCCCCACCCGAAATCGGAGGTCTCAAGGTTGGCAAGTATGACCTAAGGAGAGTCCCTATGACCTCAGAGGTTCAGCTGTCTTTCAGAAAGCAAACATAAGAAGGAGCTTAAAAAGTAGATGTGTTTCTGTCAGGGGAGTTCAACTGTGGAACAGCTTTGGATGATTCCTTAAAATGTTCCAGTTCCATTCACACATTTAAAAAACACTTTAAGACCAATGTCTTGGAAAAATATATCACTCTTGAATCAACACAGCATTTAATACTATGATTATTGTTAATTACAAACTAAATGTGGGATATAAATAATAATGGAAGTATAATTGTTTATATATAGTATATAATTGGTACAAAGGTTTAACTAACACAAGGATATTTCACATGTCTTTACTGTGTATATAATCATACTTGCCAACCCTCCCGAATTTTCCGGGAGACTCCCGAAATTCAGCGCCTCTCCCGAAAACCTCCCGGAACAAATATTCTACCGAAAATCTCCCGATTTTCAGCCGGAGCTGGAGGCCACGCCCCCTCCAGCTCCATGCGGACCTGAGTGAGGACAGCCTTTTTTCATGACGGGAGGACAACAGGGTGACAAGAACTAAATCATCCAGACTAGAGATAAATTGTATTATTATGTTTGTCTTACCTAAAAATAAATATATTTATTAATTAAAAAAAAAAAAAACTAAATACATTTTTACTATATTTTGCTAAAAACATCAAAATTAATTGTATTTTTATTTGTATTTTTTCCTGACTCCTTATTACATCCAGCCATAGAATTATACATTAAAATAAACATATTTGAAATAATTGATTTTAAATTATCATAATAATTCATTTAAAATGACCATATTTAATTATTAAAATAATTGCTTGTTTATCAACAACTTTAGCATTTTATTCATTACATTTTGAAACTCTCAGAAGCCAAGTTATGTTACATTCCTTAATATTTATTTATGCAAGTTTGAAGTATCAATTATCTAAACACAGTTTGTTTGCATATTTTCAGGATGTAGATATATATATATATATAAATATATATATATATATATATATATGTATATATATATACTCCTCTCCTCTTAACCACGCCCCCAACCACGCCCCGCCCCACCCCCGACCACGCCCCTACCCCCCACCTCCCGAAATCGGAGGTCTCAAGGTTGGCAAGTATGATATAATTGAGCAGTGTTTATGTTGTGTAAAAGGTGTATTTATAATATGTTGTGCAAAGGAAATGGTATATTTTTTGAAAGCTCATCTTGTATGTGACATTGTTTATAGGGTTAGGCGCAATAAGTGTTCAACTTCAGCCTAAACCCTTTCGCTCTGCAACATTTTAAATTTATAAATGTACAACTGTTTTTTTTTAATGTAAAACTGTTTGTTTATTTTGTTGACCACTGACCAAAGAAATAATCAACTAAATAGAAAAAAAAGTTTAAAAAAAAAGGTATCAAAATCAAAAATAGTATTGTAATTCGATGTGTATATATGACAATGTCAAAGTAAAAAAAATATAATTTTGGGGTTAAAGTATTTGAATGGCTATTCAATAAAGGAAAGATCAATTTAACCGAATCAACAAAAAAAGGTAAGCATAATGACACCAAAGTAATACATTAACATAATAAAATATAAGTATGATGTTTAAATAAAAAAAAAAAAAAACATATCCATCCATTTCCTACCGCTTGTCACTTTCGGGGTTGCGGGGGGTGCTGGAGCCTATCTCAGCTACAATCGGGCGGAAGGCGGGCTACACCCTGGACAATATATCTGTACATGAAATTAAAAAGAATACACTGGTGTATAAAATAATTTTTTTAAACATAAAAAGGTGTTTTAATAACTTCTCATTGAAGGGTTAAAGATCAATTTAACCAATCAACAAAAAAGGTAAGGATAATGACACCAAAGTAATACATAAATATAATAAAATAAGTAAAAAAAATTCAATAAATATATAAAATACAATATATATATATATAATTACACTGGTGTATAATAATTATAAAAAAATGTAAAAAAACAAACATTACAAAAGAAAAACAAAAACATGTAATGCACATGTACCGTATTTTCCGCACTATTAGCCGCACCTAAAAACCACAAATTTACTCAAAAGCTGACAGTGCGGCTTTTAACCCGGTGCGCTTTATATATGGATTAATATTAGGATTCATTTTCATAAAGTTTCGATCTCGCAACTACGGTAAACAGCCGCCATCTTTTTTCCCCGTAGAAGAGGAAGTGCTTCTTCTTCTACGCAAGCAACCGCCAAGGTAAGCACCCGCCCCCATAGAACAGGAAGTGCTTCTTCTTCTACTGTAAGCAACCACCCGCCCGCGTAGAAGAAGAAAAAGCGCGCGGATATTACCGTACGTTTCATTTCCTTTGTGTGTTTACATCTGTAAAGACCACAAAATGGCTCCTACTAAGCGACAGGGATCCGGTTCATGAAAAGACGCAATCTCTCCATCCGCACACGGATTACTATTTCACAGCAACTGCCTAAAGACTTTCAAGAAAAGCTGGCTACTTTCCGTGCATATTGTAAAAACAAGATAGCTGAAAAAAAGATCCGGCCAGAGAACATTATCAACATGGACGAGGTTCCACTGACTTTTGATATTCCTGTGAACCGCACTGTGGATACAACGGGAGCACGTACGGTGAATATTCGCACCACAGGGAATGAGAAGTCATCCTTCACTGTGGTTCTAGCTTGCCATGCTAATGGCCAGAAACTTCCACCCATGGTGATATTCAAAAGGAAGACCTTGCCAAAAGAGACCTTTCCAGCCGGCGTCATCATAAAAGCTAACTCGAAGGGATGGATGAAGAAAAGATGAGCGAGTGGTTAAGGTAAGTTTAAGTTTACGCGAAGAGGCCGGGTGGCTTTTTTCACGCAGCTCCGTCCATGTTGATATACGATTCCATGCGCGCCCACATCACGCTGGTTTTAATATATTATTAAAGTTTGACTGACCTATTTGACTGTTTTTTTGACATTCCTTTAGCGCAGTTAGATGCGGCTTACAACACGGGGCGGCTTATAGGTGGACAAAGTTTTGAAATATGCCGTTCATTGAAGGCGCGGCTTATAACCCAGGGCGCCTTATGGTGCGGAAAATACGGTAACATGTAATGCAGGGGTGCTCACACTTTTTCTGCAGGCGAGCTACTTTTCAATTGATCAAGTCGTGGGGCTCTACCTCATTCATATATATAATTTATATTTACTTATTTATGAAATATGTTTTTGTTAACAAGTTAAAGGTGTTTAATGATAATGCAAGCATGTTTAACACATATAGTTAATATTGTTAATACATTAAAGGTGTTTAATGATAATACAAGTATGTTTAATATATATAGTTAATATTGTTAACAAGTTAAAGGTGTTTAAAGATAATGCAAGCATGTTTAACACAAATAGTTAATATTGTTAACAACTTAAAGGTGGTTAAAGATAATACAAGCATGTTTAACACATATAGTTAATATTGTTAACAACTTAAAGGTGGTTAAAGATAATACAAGCATGTTTAACACATATAGATTCCTTTCTTTCATGAAGACAAGAACATAAGTTGGTGTATTACCTGATTGTGATGACTTGCATTGATTGGAATCAGACAGTGGTGATGATAACGTCCGCATTTTCGAATGGAGGAGAAAAAAAGTCCTCCTTTCTGTCCAATACCACATGAAAGTGGTTGGTTTTTGGCATCTTATTTATCCAGCTTCCGTACTCCTTTGTATACACTTTACAAGAAATACATTGTCGGCAAACTCCGTAGCTTGCTAGCTTGTGCACGCCAGCTTTCTGAGACTCTTATTTTGTTAGCGCAGGCAGGATGAAGCAGAGCTTTTATTGTGCAACCGTGCAGTCGGTCTTTGGAGTTTTGACGACAGGTACGGCGCCAGAGTCTGTCGAAATAAAGTGTTTCTCGCCTTCCAGTCGGTAAATTTAATGAGCTGGCAGCAGCCAGCGTCATCCCAGAAGACCCTCGGGTGCCGTGAATGTCAATCAAGTGACGGAAGTGACGTCATAGTGAAGATTTATGATCGCTCATTTTTAGGACTATTTTTTTAAATGCCTGGCTGGTGATCGACTGACACACCCGCCGAGATCGACCGGTAGATCGCGATCGACGTAATGAGCACCCCTGATGTAATGTAGTGTAATGCACCGACAGCTCGAAATATAGATTTTTTTTTCAGTCAAATGTTATAAGCACATTATTAGCTATCATTTTTCTAACATTTATACTGTTCACTTGGAGTATTTTTGTCTCTTTTATCATTTTCTTTTAATGTTGTTCTTCATATGAAGTGAAGTAAATTAAGGAGAAGGCTGACCTCTAACCTGGAAATTAAACTCCACTCAATAAAATGACAGCGCAATTAACCTTTTTTTGCTACCATTTATATTTAAACAATTTATAAACTGCTGTTTTTAGAAACTGTAAGCATTTGTGGCTTTAATTTAGTTAGCACCTAGTAAAGAGTCAATTGTATTTTGGCTTTTGCGATTGGATCTGATGAGCTGTCATTACGCCAACAGTCATCCCTGCAAACTCTGAGAACAGAATCCAGAATAACAATACTACATCTGTGCCTGATTTGACTCGCTTTCCTCTCAACCTCACTTTTCTAAGGGGCCGAGTGCATTTTTGTATTGGAAGGGGAGGCCCTAGACATCTTGTCTCCCACTTTACCTCCTCAACATGTCAGAAATCACGCCACGGAAGAGAAAAGGGTTTCAAATTGTTTTCAACAGGATCTTTTCCATCTCTTAAAAAAACCACATCAACCATCAACACGGAAGAGATGACACAAAGCTCCTTTACTACTCATTAAAAACTCAGCTATTTATGATGACAAGAGAACAATAACAAGTCGTGCAAGAGTTATTGTCACATAAACAGTGTGAAAACAATCCATCCCGGCCATGTTGGATTACTCTATTTGCTTCTTGCAAGACATTTAGTGTGAAAACAAGGATGGGGAAAAATATCAAAGCCATGTTTTCAAGAAGTTTTCTCCATCAGTGAAAAGGGGAAAAAAATTGGAAAAAGTAATTATTTTTTAAATAGTAATACAAATTGAAGTACAAACCCCGTTGCCATATGAGTTGGGAAATTGTGTTAGATGTAAATATAAACGGAATACAATGATTTGCAAATCCTTTTCAACCCATATTCAATTGAATGCACTACAAAGACAACATATTTGATGTTCAAACTCATACACTTTATTTTTTTTTGCAAATAATAATTAACTTAGAATTTCATGGCTGCAACACGTGCCAAAGTAGTTGGGAAAGGGCATGTTCACCACTGTGTTACATGGCCTTTCCTTTTAACAACACTCAGTAAACGTTTGGGAACTGAGGAGACACATTTTTGAAGCTTCTCAGGTGGAATTCTTTCCCATTCTTGCTTGATGTACAGCTTAAGTTGTTCAACAGTCCGGGGGTCTCCGTTGTGCTATTTTAGGCTTCATAATGCGCCACACATTTTCAACGGGAGACGGGTCTGGACTACAGGCAGGCCAGTCTAGTACCCGCACTCTTTTACTATGAAGCCACGTTGATGTAACACAAATAAGCAGGGGCGTCCATGGTAACGTTGCTTGGATGGCAACATATGTTGTTCCAAAACCTGTATGTACCTTTAAGCATTAATAGCGCCTTCACAGATGTGTAAGTTACCCATGTCTTGGGCACTAATACACCCTCATACCATCACAGATGCTGGCTTTTCCACTCTGCGCCTATAACAATCCGGATGGTTCTTTTCCTCTTTGGTCCGGAGGACACGACGTCCACAGTTTCCAAAAACAATTTGAAATGTGGACTCGTCAGACCACAGAACACTTTTCCACTTTGTATCAGTCCATCTTAGATGAGCTCAGGCCCAGCGAAGCCGACGGCGTTTCTGGGTGTTGTTGATAAACGGTTTTCGCCTTGCATAGGAGAGTTTTAACTTGCACTTACAGATGTAGCAACCAACTGTAGTTACTGACAGTGGGTTTCTGAATTGTTCCTGAGCCCATGTGGTGATATCCTTTACACACTGATGTCGCTTGTTGATGCAGTACAGCCTGAGGGATCGAAGGTCACGGGCTTAGCTGCTTACGTGCAGTGATTTCTCCAGATTCTCTGAACCCTTTGATGATATTACGGAGCGTAGATGGTGAAATCCCTAAATTCCTTGCAATAGCTGGTTGAGAAAGGTTTTTCTTAAACTGTTCAACAACTTGCTCGCGCATTTGTTGACAAAGTGGTGACCCTCGCCCCATCCTTGTTTGTGAATGACTGAGCATTTCATGGAATCTACTTTTATACCCAATCATGGCACCCACCTGTTCCCAATTTGCCTGCACACCTGTGGGATGTTCCAAATAAGTGTTTGATGAGCATTCCTCAACTTTATCAGTATTTATTGCCACCTTTCCCAACTTCTTTGTCACGTGTTGCTGCCATCAAATTCTAAAGTTAATGATTATTTGCAAAAAAAAAAAAGTTTATCAGTTTGAACATGAAATATGTTGTCTTTGTAGCATATTCAACTGAATATGGGTTGAAAATGATTTGCAAATCATTGTATTCCGTTTATATTTACATCTAACACAATTTCCCAACTCATATGGAAACGGGGTTTGTACAAGTAAGCACACGGACTACAATCATTCAAATGTATTGACTGTTACTGTGTCATTAGATTTATTTTTATCAGTACAGGGCAACTAATTTGATGATTGACACCATGCCAAAATCTTTATTTTAATATTTGTATTATTTTATTAATAAAGCCACATTTAATATACTCATTAGACTAATTTTAGAGGGTAATTTAATGATGGGACACCATGTATTTAGGTTTGTTTTGATTAGTATGGGCAACCCGGCTCTAGAGCCGCATGCAGTTCTTTAGCGCTCCCTGGACCTCTTTCAGAGATGTGTGAAAATGGAAAAAGATGCAGAAAAATGTTTTTTTTTTTGTATCAATATATTTTCTGTAGGAGAACAAACATGACACAAATCCTTCTACTTGTTGGAAATTCTACTGTTTATGTTATACAAGCTTCACTGATGAGTATTTGGCAAGCACCGTTTTGTCCTACTAATTTCAGCGATCCTTGACTAACTTTCTCCGATGCTGCCACAGAAAGGCATGTTTTATGCCACTCGTTTGTCTCATTTTGTCCACCAAACGTTTTATGCTGTGCGTGAATGCACAAAGGTGAGCTTTGTTGATTTTATTGATTTGCTGGCGTGCTTATCAGGCATATTATACCTACTCAGTGGCCTAGTGGTTAGAGTGTCTGCCCTGAGATCGGTAGGTTGTGAGTTTAAACCCCGGCCGAGTCATGCCAAAGACTATAAAAATGGGAGCCGTTACCTCCCTGCTTGGCACTCAGCATCAAGGGTTGGAATTGGGGGTTAAATCACCAAAAATGATTCCCGGGCGCGGCCAACGCTGCTGCTCACTGCTCCCCTCACCTCCCAGGGGGTGATTAAGGGTGATGGGTCAAATGCAGAGAATAATTTCGCCACATCTAGTGTGTGTGTGATAATCATTGGTACTTTTACTTAAATTTTAACTTTATTTGACTGCAAGCTAATCGATGCTAACATGCTATTTCGTCTAGCTGTATGTACATATTGCATCATTATGCCTCGTTTGTAGGTATATTTGAGCTCAATTAATTTCCTTTACGGACACTATGTCCTCTGTGTATTTAATTTATATTTAATGTCTCATGACACATTATTTGTATGCTATATTGGCTGCATTTCTGATGTTTGTTTGCCATGTTGTTCCAGACCACAGCAAACGTTACCCAGCTTGCAAAGATTGTAATAAATCCATTGGAAGAAGACAGCCTGACGTTTCCTTAAACTTGGACACACACATCTATACCTTTGGCCATTCTGAGCCAGTCATTTCCAGGAGTTATGTCATCCTGTGGGAAGCCTCCATTTGACTATGGATTTCCAATGTTGAAAAAAATGTGTGGAATAAAAATTAAAATATAAGATTTCAAGATTTGGGTCAGCCTTTGGTAGGAGGCTAATATAACTAATATAGACACTTACATCATGAGTTGCCTTCATCATAACACTTATATAAGGCTTTTAATTTTTTGCGTCTCCAGATAGATTTACATTTTTTTATTTTTGGTCCAAAATGACTCTTTCAACATTTTGGGTTGCCGACCCCTGGTACAGGCTGATTTAATGATTGACACCATGTCACCAGATTTTTGTTTAATTATCTTATTTTTCATACATTTTTTTGTTTGATTTACTATTAATTTTGTATCCCCTGTTTTTACCAGTGACGTGCAGTCACTAGAGACAGGTGAGGCGAGGCCTCACCTGCCATCATGGAAAGAAAAAAAATGTAAAAATAAAAAAAATAAAAAATTAAATTGTTATATGTATCCAGTGATTATACTATAAAGTTATTTTCCATTTAACTTCACCAGTTTTAGATAATTTTTATTCAAAATCGCTGAATTTTCACATGGTGAACAGCAGCCAGTTGAGGCACGTCACTCAGTGCCTCAACATGGATTGCGCAATGACTCGGCTAACTGCTGGCCTGCTGTGCAGTGAGACTGTATTGCTATATGAATTATATTATACATTTCCATAGTTTAGTTAGCTGAGGTATATAATGTACAGTGCACCCCCGCCGTAGAATTGTTATATCAACTAAAGCCCACACTTAAACTTTCCACGTGCAAGATTGAATCTATTTAAAAAAATTATTTCATAAGGGATAAGCGGAAGAAGATGGATGGATGGATGGATGGATTTCATAAGAAGCCAAAAAGTGCAAAAACAATAATGTATGGTGTTGGAGGAGTTGTGAATGACTGCAGGGACACAACATTAGATACACCTGCAGACTGCAGGTGTACCTAATTCACAACTCCTCCAACATGAACATTATTGTTTTTGCACTTTTTAGCTTCTTATTAAATAACTTTTGTAACCTATTTTCATGGGCTTTCCTCTTTGTGATGTTAAGTTCCTGTTATGCGCTGTTATACAGTATATGCCTTGAGCTCTTATTTTGAAGGCGCCAAGAGTGGAAGTGATGTCACGTTGCGGAGGTTTTTGAAAGAAGGTAAATAAAGTGGTCCTCGTGTAAACTGGAGCCTCCGTGTTTGTTATTTTGTAGTTTCATACAGTATAGGCGACATTTATAAACCCTCGGTTACACTTTTTTAAATAGATTCAATCTTGCACGTGGAAAGTTTAAGTGAGGGCTTTAGTTGTGGACTTCATTTATAAGTAAAGGTAAGACCATAGTAACGTTTTTTTAATTAAATGTGCTTTTTTGTGTGCTACAGTTTGTATGTGTAAAGTTAAAGTTAAGGTAAAGTACCAATGATTGTCACACACACACTAGGTGTAATGAAATTTGTCCTCTGCATTTGACCCATCCCCTTATTCACCCCCTGGGAGGTGAGGGGAGCAGTGGGCAGCAGCGGCGCCGCGCCCGGGAATAATTTTTGGTGATTTAACCCCCAATTCCAACCCTTGATGCTGAGTGCCAAGCAGGGAAGAATGCTGGTATGAGCTTTTAAACATAACCCGTTAACTGCTGCCAATCAAATGGTGAATAAGATACTCTTTAGGGTTCATATGTTTGTAAATCTGACTGTGATGAAGTCAGTGCCTCACCAGCCATCAACCTCACTGGTTTTTACCATTATCATTTGATTATTTCATCCATGTTGTATAGTGTAATCTAATGATTGCCATGTCATTAGATATGATTAATCAATGTATTTATGATTATTTTATTACTATAGGTACATTTAATGATATATACTGTGTCGTACATTTTTACTATAAACTAATATGATGGACACTATGTATTTAGATTTATATTATTTACTATAATTTATGATTTTCATTATTATAGGCTAATTTAATGAATGACACCATGTCTATAGATTTGTATTCATTTATTATGATTATTTTTTTAATAGTACAACAACTTTTAATGGACACCATGTACTTAGATTTTATGTATTATAATTTTTTAGTATAGTATTTTAATGATTGACACCATTTCATTAGATTTGTGTTATTTTATTATTATTATTGTTCTATTAGTTTATACTAATTTAATTATTGCCAGGTCATAAGCTTTGATGAATACATGTATTTATTATTGTGAATTGAAAGATTGATAATAGGTAATTCAGAATATTTTGTGTGTCACCACTGAGAATCTCAACAACCCACAGAAATTTTGGAAAAATGATCAAATCTCTGAAAACACAGCAACTTTTCCCACATTTGTATTTCAAGAATCAGTGCCAGTTTATGATCGAACTGAAGTCTTGAATTGTTTTAACCAGCATTTTTTTTAATCATCCGGTTCTCTATTTGATTCGAAAGGGACAACTTTAGGGAATCCTTGTGCAGACTCTCCCATGTTTTCTGGAGATCTTTTTAATTTTGCTCATTTTACTTGTCTTGAAGTGCAGAAAGCCCTAAAAACATTAGCCTTATTGAGCCTTATTTTTCCAAAGCTGTCAGCTAATTTTATAGCAGAGCCACTTTCAATTATTTTTAATCTGTCAGTTAAAACAAAGACATCCGTTTGGAAATCTGCTTTTGTCCTCATTATTAAAGGGAGGTGATCCAGCAGTTCTAATTATAGGCCCATATCAAATGTATGTGTCTTATCAAAAAATCTGGAATCTCTTGTTTGTGATCAGCTGAAAGAGTTCCTCTCTTCAAATACAATTATTTGTTTCAGGAAACAGCACAGCACTATCACTGCTACTGGACTGTCAGAACATACGGTCGCTTGGTTATCAAATTATTTAGAAAAGTGTATTAAATGAGGGCCTTTGTTCGGAATTTGTCACCGTTCATAAAGGGGTGCCTCAGGGATTTGTATTGGAGCCCCTCTTATTTCTCTTATACATCAATGATCTCAAACAACATTTCTCTGATGCTAAAATGCATTTTTATGCTGCCGATACAATTATTTATTGCTCTGGATCGTCTATTGGACAGACTGTTAATTCCCTGCAGAAAACTAAATTACCAAATTTGCATTAGCTAATACAACGCTAACGTTAGCTAGCTCAGGCCCGTTGTGCGTTCACTCCGTAAAGACGTGGATTGTTTTTGTGCAGAGAACTCCGGGCATTTTGCATATAATGCATATAATGCTCTGTGACCCAGACCGCTCTGGCTGCAGTGCCTCTGCTGGTTGTTCAGGGGAGTGTGTCGGTCACATTTATATTTATATCAATAAACGTCTGGGTCACAGAGCATTATATGCATTATATGTTTGGTAAACGTATAGCATGTTCTATATGTTATAGTTATTTGAATGACTCTTACCATAATATGTTACGTTAACATACCAGGCACGTTCTCTTTTATATATAATGATAACTGCCACATTGCGTACCGCACTTTTCGGAGTATAAGTCGCTCCGGAGTATAAGTCGCACTGGCCGAAAATGCATAATAAATAAAGAAAAAAACATATATAAGTCGCACTGGAGCATAAGTCGCATTTTTTGGGGGAAATTTATTTGATAAAAGCCAAAACCAAGAATAGACATTTGAAAGGCAATTTAAAATAAATAAAGAATAGTGAACAACAGGCTGAATAAGTGTACGTTATATGAGGCATAAATAACCAACTGAGAACGTGCCTGGTATGTTAACGTAACATATTTGTCATGTCTGTGTAATCATGTTTTTGTTTTGTCATGTTCGGTTTTGTTTTTGGACTTTTTGTGCACTTTTGTTTTGTCACCATAGCAACCATTAGTTTTCACCTGTCACGTCACGCACCTGTTTCACGTTTTGAGTCACGCACCTGTTTTCGTTAATCATGTCTATAGTATTTAAGTTCATTGTTTTCAGTTTGTCGTGCTGACGACATCCCCGCATTTATGCTCCTGCACACTCTCCACACCCTTATGACCCTTGCTGCTCTTTTTTCATGCCGGTTCCATGCCAAGTAAGTTTTTGTTTATTAAGCCACAGTTAGTGTTTTGTTTAATTGTTCATAGTTTCTGCCAATGTGCAAGTTCTGTGTTTATAGTCTAGTTTTGTACCTCCGCCCCTGTGCGCGTCTTTTGTTTGATCTTTTTTTTAATAGTTATAGTGTTTAAATAAATCATGTATTCACCTTCACGTCACATCTGGTCCAATTCACTTGCACCTCGGGAGAACAAACCAAGCCAAAGTCCAAGTCTTGACAATATTATGGTAAGAGTCATTCAAATAACTATAACATATAGAACATGCTATACGCTTACCAAACATATAATGCATAAAATGCTCTGTGACCCAGACCGCTCTGGCTGCAGTGCCTCTGCTGGTTGTTCAGGGGAGTGTGTCGGTCACATTTATTTGTGCATCTGGTTTGTGGTAGGAATGTCTCATCGACACAAAAGCAAAAAAGCGATCCACATATGCAAATTCAATACAAATCATACTTGCCAACCCTCCCGGATTTTCCGGGAGACTCCCGAAATTCAGCGCCTCTCCCGAAAACCTCCCGGGACAAACTTTCTCCCGAAAATCTCCCGAAATTCAGGCGGACTCAGGTCCTCCACAATATAAAAAAGCTTACCTGCCCAATGACGTTATAACTGTAGAATGATGGAGGGCGAGTTCTTGGTTTCTTATGTGGGTTTATTGTTAGGCAGTTTCATTAACGTCCTCCCAGCGTGGCAACAACACACAACAACAGCAGTCACTTTTTTGTATACCGTAAAGCAGTTCGTCTGCCGTAAACAGCAATGTTGTGACACTCTTAAACAGGACAATACTGCCATCTAGTGCATTTGATGAAAGCACTTTTGTGCGTGCCACACATCAATGCATCATCAGAGGTTCAGCATGGTTCGAAAAATAGTGACAGAGAATAGAACAAGGATGGACAATTCAACCCTTAACTCAACAATGAGTAGATGAGTGTTATGTGTGTGTATATGTGTGAATAAATGAACACTGAAATTCAAGTATTTATTTTATATATATATATATATATATATATATATATATATATATATATATATATATATATATATATATATATATATATATATATATATATAGCTAGAATTCACTGAACGTCAAGTATTTCTTTATATATATATATATATATATATATGAAATACTTGACTTGGTGAAGTCTAGCTGTAAATATACTCCTCCCCTTTTAGCCACGCCCCCAACCACGCCCCCGCCCCACCCCGACCACGCCCACCCCCATCCCCTCCCCCCACCTCCCGAAATCGGAGGTTGGCAAGTATGATACAAATACAAAATCAACCATATTTATATTCAAATCTAAAAAAATATATTTACAAATACACGTTTATTCATACAAATTCTTGATTTATTTGTATGTCACATTTTTATATTTATACATTTTATTTGTTTATATTTTCAAATCTCAAAAATATATTATACAAATGATTTACATTTGCATATTTATTAATATATCCATATGTATTAATATCATATTGATATATATAAGTATACTTCCATAGATGGCCTTCTCTGTCCACTAGGACACAGTGTCATTGCTACACTTTTATTTACAAGGCTCTCCTGGGACTATTGCCCGATTACATAGATTTCACAGAGAAGTACGAACTCTTATGCTCTGAGATCCAACGATCAGCTGTTGCTCTCTGTCCCTTTTGCTCGCACTGAGCTGGGGAAAAAAAAGCTTTAGTCAATGCAGCTCCTTGTGCTTGGAACATGCTACAAAAAGACTGGAAGCTGACGGAATTTTTTTTTCTTTAAATGCTTTTAAATCTAAACTGAGAGCATTTGAAGGAGCCTCAGTTATCTGTAACTGTTTTACTTGATGTCCATCCTGTCATTTAATGTGTAATGTGAATGTCATTTTATCTGTAACTTTGCCTACCTTGAAAAATATATTTTTTAATCTCAATGGGATTTTTTCCCTGGTCAAATAAAAGTTAAATACATGAAAAAAAAAATCCTTTAGATATGATTTCGGCTAAAATTGATGATCTAAAACAGGGGTGTCAAACTCATTTGGAGAAAAATCTACTCCCAAGTGGGCCGGACTGGTAAAATCACGGCACGATAACTTAAAAATAAAGACAACTTCAGATTGTTTTCTTTGTTTAAAAATAGAACAAGCACATTCTGAAAATGTACAAATCATAATGTTGTTGTTGTTTTTTTTACACTTACGTGTTGTGGTTAATAGTATTCTATCTTTATTTGTCGTTATTTATACTGAATAAATTATGTGATAATGTTCATCAGTCATTCTATCAAAATAAAAAATATCAAAATCAAATTACAGTATGTTATTAATGTAGTTTGCTCATTTTCCTCAACTGGTGCACTAACATCATTTGGTTTACTTTATTTTTTTACATATGTAGCATCATCTACAACAGTGTTTTTCAACCACTGTGCCGCGGCACACTAGTGTGCCGTGAGATACAGTCTGGTGTGCCGTGGGAGATGATCTAACTTCACCTATTTGGGGTAAAAAAATATTTTTTGCAAACCAGTAATTATAGTCTGCAAATGATGTGTTGTTGTTGAGTGTTGGTGCTGTCTAGAGCTCGACAGAGTACCGTATTTTTCGCACTATTAGCCGCACCTAAAAACCACAAATTTACTCAAAAGCTGACAGTGCGGCTTATAACCGGGTGCGCTTTATATATGGATTAATATTAAGATTCATTTTCATAAAGTTTAGGTCTCGCAACTACGGTAAACAGCCGCCATCTTTTTTCCCCGTAGAACAGGAAGTGCTTCTTTTTCTACGCAAGCAACCGCCAAGGTAAGCACCCGCCCCCATAGAAGAGGAAGCGCTTCTTCTTCTACTGTAAGCAACCACCCGCCCGCGTAGAAGAAGAAAAAGCGCGCGGATATTACGTTTCATTTCCTTTGTGTGTTTACATCTGTAAAGACCACAAAATGGCTCCTACTATGCGACAGGTTTCCGGTTCATGAAAAGACGCAATCTCTCCATCCGCACACGGACTACTATTTCACAGCAACTGCCTAAAGACTTTCAAGAAAAGCTGGCTACTTTCCGTGCATATTGTAAAAACAAGATAGCTGAAAAAAAGATCCGGCCAGAGAACATTATCAACATGGACGAGGTTCCACTGACTTTTGATATTCCTGTGAACCGCACTGTGGATACAACGGGAGCACGTACGGTGAATATTCGCACCACAGGGAATGAGAAGTCATCCTTCACTGTGGTTCTAGCTTGCCATGCTAATGGCCAGAAACTTCCACCCATGGTGATATTCAAAAGGAAGACCTTGCCAAAAGAGACCTTTCCAGCCGGCGTCATCATAAAAGCTAACTCGAAGGGATGGATGGATGAAGAAAAGATGAGCGAGTGGTTAAGGTAAGTTTACGCCAAGAGGCCGGGTGGCTTTTTTCACGCAGCTCCGTCCATGTTGATATACGACTCCATGCGCGCCCACATCACGCTGGTTTTTAATATATTATTAAAGTTTGACTGACCTATATGACTGTTTTTTTGACATTCCTTTAGCGCAGTTAGATGCGGCTTATAACACGGGGCGGCTTATAGGTGGACAAAGTTTTGAAATATGCCGTTCATTGAAGGCGCGGCTTATAACCCAGGGTGCCTTATGGTGCGGAAAATACGGTAACCGTGTAATACTCTTCCATATCAGTAGGTGGCAGCCGGTAGATGTCGGAAACAGCGTGCAGGTAAAAGGGTGTCTAATGCTTAAACAAAAAATAAACAAAAGGTGAGTTAGGGAAAGCTATGCAGAATTAAACTAAAACTGAACTGGCTACAAAGTCAACAAAAACAGAATGCTGGACGACCGCAAAGACTTACTGTGGAGCAAAGACGGCGTCCACAAAGTACATCCGAACATGACATGACAATCAACAATGTCCCCACAAAGAAGGATAAAAACAACTGAAATATTCTAGATTGCTAAAACAAAGTAGATGCGGGAAATATCGCTCAAAGGAAGACATGAAACTGCCACAGGAAAATACCAAATAAAGACAAAAAGCCACCAAAATAGGAGCGCAAGACAAGAAGTAAAACACTACACACAGGAAAACAGCAAAAAAGTCAAAATAAGTCAGGGTGTGATGTGACAGGTGGTGACAGTACACCTACTTTGAGACAAGAGCTATAGTGATGCATGCTTGGTTATGCTTTAAAGCAGGGGTGCTCATTACGTCGATCGCGATCTACCGGTCGATCTCGGAGGGTGTGTCAGTCGATCACCAGCCAGGCATTAAAAAAATAGTCCTAAAAATGAGCGATCATAAATCTTCACTATGACGTCACTTGATTGACATTCAAGGCACCCGAGGGTCTTCTGAGATGACGCTGGCTGCTGCCAGCTCATTAAAATTACCGACTGGAAGGCGAGAAACACTTTATTTCAACAGACTCTGGCGCCGTACCTGTCGTCAAAACTCCAAAGACCGACTGCACGGTTGCACAATAAAAGCTCTGCTTCATCCTGCCTGCGCTACCAAAATAAGAGTCTCAGAAAGCTGGCGTGCACAAGCTAGCAAGCTACGGAGTTTGCCGACAATGTATTTCTTGTAAAGTGTATACAAAGGAGTACGGAAGCTGGACAAATAAGATGCCAAAAACCAACCACTTTCATGTGGTATTGGACAGAAAGGAGGACTTTTTTTCTCCTCCATTCGAAAATGCGGACGTTTTTAGCACCACTGTCTGATTCCAATCAATGCAAGTCATCACAATCAGGTAATACACCAACTTATATTCTTGTCTTCATGAAAGAAAGGAATCTATATGTGTTAAACATGCTTGTATTATCTTTAACCACCTTTAACTTGTTAACAATATTAACTATATGTGTTAAACATGCTTGTATTATATTTAACCACCTTTAACTTGTTAACAATATTAACTATATGTGTTAAACACGCTTGTTTTATCTTTAACCACCTTTAAGTTGTTAACAATATTAACTATTTGTGTTAAACATGCTTGTATTATTTTTAACCACCTTTAACTTGTTAACAATATTAACTATATGTGTTAAACATGCTTGCATTATCTTTAAACACCTTTAACTTGTTAACAATATTAACTATATGTGTTAAACATGCTTGCATTATCTTTAAACACCTTTAACTTGTTAACAATATTAACTATTTGTGTTAAACATACTTGTATTATCATTAAACACCTTTAATGTATTAACAATATTAACTATATGTGTTAAACATGCTTGCATTATCATTAAACACCTTTAACTTGTTAACAAAAACATATATTTCATAAATAAGTAAATATAAATGATATATATGAATGAGGTAGATCCCCACGACTTGATCAATTGAAAAGTAGCTCGCCTGCAGAAAAAGTGTGAGCACCCCTGCTTTAAAGTCATATCCAACAATTGCGACGATGACTTTTTACTGTCCACTGAGTTTCGTTTTTTTAATGATTTCTGCTGGTGGTGTGCCTCTGGATTTTGTCAACGCAAAAAATGTGCCTTGGCTCAAAAAAGGTTGAAAAACACTGATCTACAAAGATACAAAGAATTGCTATTGCGACATCTAGTGGACACATTTAGAACAGCGGTTTCTTTCATTAAAAAATTTCGGCTCATTTTTATACTTAGCAAACTCATCCCGCGGGCCGGATAAAACCTGTTCGTTTGACACCCCTGATATAAAATACGTCAATATATTTATTTTACCATTTTATTTATTAGGGCCCGCATGGCCCATTGCATAAGGACTCCCAAAGGGAGTCCTTATGCAATGGGACATAAGGACCTATTGAATTTGTAAGGTTTTATTATTCTTTATTCTTCCGCCGCCACTTTAAACTGTAATTTGACCCACTTAACTCACCATATGTGACCCACACATCAGGACCTGCGAAAATGGCCTTTTAAAAAAAAAAAAACCGAACCACAAAACTCAAAATTGCGCTCTAGCGCCCCCTACGAAAAAAAAAAAACTAGACTGCCTGTAACTCCCACTAGGAAGGTCGGAGAGACATAAAACAAAAACCTTTATGTAGGTGTGACTTAGACCTAGATTTCATAATAGTATATTCTCGGGCAAAAATCAACAGGAAGTTGCCAATTCCCCCTTCAAGACAAAAAAGTACTAAAAACAGTCACTTTTGCCTCTTTGAGCTGTAATTTGACCCCCTTAACATGCTTCAAAACTCACCGAACTGAACACACACATCAGGACTGGCAAAAATTGTGATCTAATAAAAAAACCTAACCCCAAATCTCAAAATTGTGCTCTAGCGCAATTTTTTAATGAAACGCACAAAAAACTGCTCCTCGGATGAAAAAACTGACAAAACTGCCTGTAACTCTCCCTGGGAAGGTCGGAGACACATGAAACAAAAACCTCTATGTAGGTCTCACTTAGACCTACATTTCATAAATTGACAACCCCCAGCAAAAATCAACAGGAAGTTTGCTATTCCCCCTTCAAAACAAATTTTTTGTAAAAACCGGTCACCTTCCTTCAAGACAACCCCCAGCAAAAATCAACAGGAAGTTTGCTATTCCCCCTTCAAAACAAATTTTTTGTAAAAACCGGTCACCTTCCTTCAACAACTATCTCCTCTGAGCGCGTTTGTCGTTTCGGCTTCAAACTAACACAGGAGAGAGATTAAACCCTAAACCCTTGTATATAACATAACAGAACAGCGTTTTAATACCTGCTCCGGTTTTGATTTTATGACCCTTCAAAGACCCGCTGCGCTGATGCTGCTGCGCTGCTGTTTTTTTTAAGATGGCTGCTTAAAAGCAGGAAGCACCAACGTGCCCACACAATGCAGACAAGGTAGGTACACTAGACAAAAGTCTTGGGACACTTCAGACTAAAAGTAGACAAAAGTATTGGGACACTTAGGACTAGCACCTGCCAAATACGCGGGCCCGACCAATGCTGCTTGCAGCTTTAATTAGGGCCCGCATGGCCCATTGTAAAAGGAATCCCGAAGGGATTCCTTTTACAATGGGACAGAGGACCCTATTGAATTTGTAAGGTTTTATTATTATTATTATTCTTTTTTCTTCCGCCGCCACATTAAACTGTAATTTGACCCACTTAACATGCTTCAAAACTCACCATATTTGACCCACACATCAGGATCTGCGAAAATTGCCTTTTAATAAAAAAACCCAACCACAAAACTCACAATTGCGCTCTAGCGCCCCCTAGGAAAAAATAAAACTAGACTGCCTGTAACTCCCACTAGGAAGGTCGGAGAGACATGAAACAAAAACCTCTATGTAGGTTTGACTTAGACCCACATTCCATAACTGTACATTCTCGGGCAAAAATCAACAGGAAGTTGGCAATTCCCCCTTCAAGACAAAAATGTACTAAAAACAGTTACCTTTGCCTCTTTGAGCTGTAATTTGACCCCCTTAACATGCTTCAAAACTCACCAAACTGGACACACACATCAGGACTGGCAGAAATTGCGATCTAATAAAAAAACCTAACCCCAAATCTCAAAATTGCGTTGTACCGCAATTTTGGAATAAAACGCAGAAAAAACCGCTCCTCGGAAGAAACAAAAGTATTGGGACACTTAGGACTAAAACTGGACACAAGTATTGGGACACTTGGGACGTAAATTGGACAAAAATATTGGGACACTTGGGACTAACACTTGACAAAAGTATTGGGACACTTAGGATGAAAACTGGACAAAAGTATTGGGACACTTCGGACTACCACTAGACATAAGTATTGGGACACTTAGGACTAAACCTGGACAAAAGTATTGGGACACTTAGGACTACCACTGGACAAAAGTATTGGGACACCTACACTGGACAAAAGTATTGGGACACTTAGGACTAGAACTTGACAAAAGTATTAGGACACTCGGGACTAAAACTGGACAAAAGTATTGGGACACTTAGGACTAGCACCTGCCAAATACGCGGGCCCGACCAACGCTGCTTGCAGCTTTAATTACAATTTGTAATTTGTATAGACTAATTTAATGACGAACACCATCACTAGGTCAATACATTTAGTATAAATAAATAAATATGAAAACAACAATTTAAAAACAAGTCCAATATCACACAATAAATGAAGAATACAGAAAAAAAGTATTAATACACAATATAAAATGATATTTAAAATACATTTTAAAAGTCTGGTATTTGCTTATAATAAATAATGATATATTTAAAAATAACCTGTCAAAATAATAAATGCATGCATATTGACCCTTAATTAAAGACATCTAAAATGTGAATGAGTGTCAGTAAATGCCACATCAAACAAAGCAACAAACTTGTGGAAGAAAGCGTGTGGATTGAGTTTCTGCAATGCTTGATGCGCGTGGACCGTGGCTAAAATAAACAGCCGCAAATAAGCCAAATCCCTCGCCGCCGCACAATACTTTCAAGTTGCATCTGCGCTCCTTATTAGAGCAGATTGCTGTTGGCCCACTTCACAGAGCGAGCGTGCAGCATGGCTGACAGCAGCAGAACACATGAACTCCTCGCCAACACGTTGCTACGCTAAGCAGCAGTACCCCTGTGGCTTCAGCCTCGGCCGACCCTTTGAAATGTCCTTCAAGGCATGAAAAAAAAAAAAAAGACAGAAAATAAAACACAACATGCGCTGCAGTGCTTTGGGTGAGAAAAATCTTATTTGTACGCCGTAATTAAACTTTGGAAAGTTTTTCAACTTTAAAGACCTTTCAGTTTTTATCTTCCCGTGGCTGATATTGATTAGGTTCTCGCTCACGTTTAACTCCCCAACGCACCCTAAAAAAAATAAAAAATAAAAATACAGCTCCAAAAAGAACAAAGACAACTTTAAATATTTCACATGTAATTTGCAACTTAGAAAAAAACAAAAAAACAGTCAAGAATCTTTCTTGCTGTTCATTTTTTGGACTTTTATTGAATGCAGTCATCGCTCCCTTTGCCAGTGATTACAAACCCCGTTTCCATATGAGTTGGGAAATTGTGTTAGATGTAAATATAAACTGAATACAATGATTTGCAAATCCTTTTCAACCCATATTCAATTGAATGCACTTCAAAGACAAGATATTTGATGTTCAAACTCATAAACTTAGAACTTAACTTAGAATTTCATGGCTGCAACACGTGCCAAAGTAGTTGGGAAAGGGCATGTTCACCACTGTGTTACATGGCCTTTCCTTTTAACAACACTCAGTAAACGTTTGGGAACTGAGGAGACACATTTTTGAAGCTTCTCAGGTGGAATTCTTTCCCATTCTTGCTTGATGTACAGCTTAAGTTGTTCAACAGTCCGGGGGTCTCCGTTGTGCTATTTTAGGCTTCATAATG
Source organism: Nerophis lumbriciformis (assembly GCF_033978685.3). NCBI lineage: Eukaryota > Metazoa > Chordata > Actinopteri > Syngnathiformes > Syngnathidae > Nerophis > Nerophis lumbriciformis. The sequence continues at coordinate 42,013,994 of NC_084560.2, forward strand.
CACCACACATTTTCAATGGGAGACAGGTCTGGACTACAGGCAGGCCAGTCTAGTACCCGCACTCTTTTACTATGAAGCCACGTTGATGTAACACAAGGCTTGGCATTGTCTTGCTAAAATAAGCAGGGGCGTCCATGGTAACGTTGCTTGGATGGCAACATATGTTGCTCCAAAACCTGTATGTACCTTTCAGCATTAATGGTGCCTTCACAGATGTGTAAGTTACCCATGTCTTGGGCACTAATACACCCCCATACCATCACACATGCTGCCTTTTACACTTTGCGCCTATAACAATCCGGATGGTTCTTTTCCTCTTTGGTCCGGAGGACACGACGTCCACAGTTTCCAAAAACAATTTGAAATGTGGACCGACACCAGCAGATGACATGGCACCCCAAACCATCACCCAACCATGCAAATTTTGCATTTCCTTTGGAAATCAAGGTCCCAGAGTCTGGAGGAAGACAGGAGAGGCACAGGATCCACGTTGCCTGAAGTCTAGTGTAAAGTTTCCACCATCAGTGATGGTTTGGGGTGCCATGTCATCTGCTGGTGTCGGTCCACTCTGTTTCCTGAGATCCAGGGTCAACGCAGCCGTCTACCAGCAAGTTTTAGAGCACTTCATGCTTCCTGCTGCTGACCTGCTCTATGGAAATGGAGATTTCAAGTTCCAACAGGACTTGGCGCCTGCACACAGCGCAAAATCTACCCGTGCCTGGTTTACGGACCATGGTATTTCTGTTCTAAATTGGCCCGCCAACTCCCCTGACCTTAGCCCCATAGAAAATCTGTGGGGTATTGTGAAAAGGAAGATGCAGAATGCCAGACCCAAAAACGCAGAAGAGTTGAAGGCCACTATCAGAGCAACCTGGGCTCTCATAACACCTGAGCAGTGCCAGAAACTCATCGACTCCATGCCACGCCGCATTAATGCAGTAATTGAGGCAAAAGGAGCTCCAACCAAGTATTGAGTATTGTACATGCTCATATTTTTCATTTTCATACTTTTCAGTTGGCCAACATTTCTAAAAATCCCTTTTTTGTATTAGCCTTAAGTAATATTCTAATTTTGTGACACACGGAATTTTGGATTTTCATTTGTTGCCACTTCAAATCATCAAAATTAAATGAAATAAACATTTGAATGCATCAGTCTGTGTGCAATGAATAAATATAATGTACAAGTTACACCTTTTGAATGCAATTACTGAAATAAATCAAGTTTTTCAAAATATTCTAATTTACTGGCTTTTACCTGTATAAGTCGCACTGGAGTATAAGTCGCATTTTTTGGGGAAATGTATTTGATAAAAGCCAACAGCAAGAATAGACATTTAAAAGGCAATTTAAAATAAAAAAAGAATAGTGAACAATAGGCTGAATAAGTGTACGTTATATGAGGCATAAATAACCAACTGGTATGTTAACGTAACATATTATGGTAAGAGTCATTCAAATAACTATAACATATAGAACATGCTATACGTTTACCAAACAATCTGTCACTCCTAATCGCTAAATCCCATGAAATCTTGTACTTCTAGTCCAGGGGTCGGCAACCCAAAATGTTGAAAGAGCCATATTGGACCAAAAATACAAAAACAAATCTGGAGCCGCAAAAAAATAAAAGCCATATTACATACAGATAGTGTGTCATGAGATATAAATTGAATTAAGATGACTTAAAGGAAACTAAATGAGCTCAAATATAGCTACAAATGAGATATAATGATGCAATATGTACATATAGCTAGCCTAAATAGCATGTTAGCATCGATTAGCTTGCAGTCATGCAGTGACCAAATATGTCTGATTAGCACTCCACACAAGTCAATAACATCAACAAAACTCACCTTTCATGCACAACGTTAAAAGTGTGGTGGACAAAATGAGACAGAAAAAGAAGTGGCATAAAACACGTCCTAGAAAGTCGGAGAAAGTTATACATTTAAACAAACTACGGTGAGTTCAAGGACCGCCAAAATTAGTAGGACAAAACAGCGCTCGCCAAATACTCAAATCAGAGAAGCATGTTTAATATAAACAGTGTGCTTTATAACAATTAAGGAGGCTTGTGTCATGTTGGTCCTCCTACAGAAACCATATTAAAACAAAAAATAGATTTTTTTCCCCCTCATCTTTTTCCATTTTTCATACATTTTTTAAAAAGCTCCAGTGAGCCACTAGGGCGGCGCTAAAGCCGCGGGTTGCCGACCCCTGGTCTAGTCTCTTACGTGAATGAGATCAATAATATTATAATGTGTTCATCATTTCACACATAAGTCGCTCCTGAGTATAAGTCGCACCCCCCGGCCAAACTATGAAAAAACTGCCACTTATAGTCCGAAAAATACGGTAGTATAAATAAATGGAACGACGATAATCCACAAAGTCCACATGTAAGTGCACAACGTAAACATGTCATTTAAGTGATGCGCTAATTCCTCCAACCAGTTATTAATCATCACTGGCACTTGGCACATTGGAAATACACCATATTGCCAAATGTATTTGGCCAGCCATCCAAATGATGAGAATCAGGTGTCCTAATCACTTAGCCCGGCGTATCAAATCAAGCACTTAGGCATGGAGACTGTTTCTACAAACATTTGTGAAAGAATGGGCCGCTCTCAGTGATTTCCAGCGTGGAACTGTCATAGGATGCCACCTGTGCAACAAATCCAGTCCTGGAATTTCCTCGCTCCTAAATATTCCAAAGTCAACTTTATTATAAGAAAATGGAAGAGTTTGGGAACAACATCAACTCAGCCACCAAGTGGTAGGCCACGTAAACTGACAAGAGAGTGCATAGTCACACTTTCCAACCCTCCCGATTTTCCCGGGAGACTCCCGAATTTCAGTGCCCCTTCCCGAAAATCTCCCGGGGCAACCATTCCCCCAAATTTCTCCCGTTTTCCACCCGGGCAACATTATTGGGGGCGTGCCTTAAAGGCACTGCCTTTAGCGTCCTCTACAACCTGTCGTCACGTCCGCTTTTCCACCATACAAACAGCGTGCCGGCCCAGTCACATGTTGTATGAGGCTTCTACACACACATAAGTGAATGCAAGCATACTTGGTCAACAGCCATACAGGTTACACTGAGGGTGGCCGTATCAATCAATCAATGTTTATTTATATAGCCCTAAATCACAAGTGTCTCAAAGGGCTGCACAAGCCACAACGACATCCTCGGTACAGAGCCCACATAAGGGCAAGGAAAAACTCACCCCAGTGGGACGTCGATGTGAATGACTATGAGAAACCTTGGAGAGGACCGCATATGTGGGTAACCCCCCCCCTCTAGGGGAGACCGAAAGCAATGGATGTCGAGTGGGTCTAACATAATATTGTGAGAGTCCAGTCCATAGTGGATCCAACATAATAGTAAGAGTCCAGTCCATAGTGGGGCCAGCAGGACACCATCCCGGGCTACAATATACAACCCCGCTACCACGGACCCCCCCCAACTCCTCCCACCTCAACAACCCCCGCCCCCCACACCTTAAACCCCCCCGTCACCCATCTCCCGATTTCGGAGGTCTCAAGGTTGGCAAGTATGGCATAGTGCAAAGACTTTCTGCACAGTCAGTTGCTACAGAGCACCAAACTTCATCTGACCTTCCAATTAGCCCACGTACAGTACGCAGAGAGCTTCATGGAATGGGTTTCCATGGCCGAGCTGCTGCATCTAAGCCATACATCACCAAATCCCTCCCCCCCCACAACTCCCCCCACCTCAACCCCTCCACCCCCAACTCCACCCACCTCAACCCCCCCCACACACACCATAAACCCCCCCTACCCCATCTCCCGAATTCGGAGGTCTCAAGGTTGGCAAGTATGGCATAGTGCAAAGACTTTCTGCACAGTCAGTTGCCACAGAGCTCCAAACTTCATCTGACCTTCCAATTAGCCCACGTACAGTACGCAGAGAGCTTCATGGAATGGGTTCCCATGGCCGAGCAGCTGTATCTAAGCCATACATCACCACATCCAATGCAAAGCGTGGGATGCAGTGGTGTGAAGCACGTCGCCACTGGACTCTAGAGCAGTGGAGACGCCTTCTCTGGACTGATGAGTCACGCTTTTCCATCTGGCAATCTGATGGACCAGTCTGGGTTTGGATGGAGGTTGCCAGGAGAACGCTACATTTCGGACTGCATTGTGCCGAGCGTGAAATTTTGGTGGAGGAGAAATTATGGTGTGGTGTTGTTTTTCAGGAGTTGGGCTTGGCCCCTTAGTTCCAAGGAAAGGAACTTTGAATGCTCCAGGATACCAAAACATTTCGGAAAATGTGGGAACAGTTTGGAGCGGGCCCCTTCTTCTTCCAACATGACTGTGCACCAGTGCACAAAAGCAAGGTCCATAAAGACATGGATGACAGAGTCTGGTGTGGATGACCTTGACTGGCCTGCACAGAGTCCTGACCTGAACCCGATAGAACATCTTTGGGATGAATTAGAACGGAGACTGAGAGCCAGGCCTTCTCCACCAACATCAGTGTGTGACCTCACCAATGCGCTTTTGGAAGAATGGTGGAAAATTCCTATAAACACACTCCGCAACTTTGTGGACAGCCCTCCCAGAAGAGTTGAAGCTGTAATAGCTGCAAAAGGTCATATTGAACACTATGGGTTAGGAATGGGATGGCACTTCAAGTGCATATGTGAGTCAAGGCAGGTGGCCAAATACTTTTGGCAATATAGTGTATATACAAAAGACTTGAAACAATCCATAAAGTCAAAACCATGAATTGGGTATATGTACCTTTTGCTGTGATCACTCAACCTGCCAGTTAACAATCATAACCCCCACCTTGCGTAATAGAAAACATAATCCACAAAGTCAAAACCATTAACCGTATATTCGAGTGTCACATATACAGTATGTGTGGCTTTTCATATAATTACCGAGATCACTCCTCCCACCAGTTATTAATCATAACTGGTACCTAACGTCTTAGAAATGAATACAAAAGACTTGAAAGAATCTAAGAAAGTAACGTATTAGAAATAATTACTAAAGACTTTAAATAATTAATAAAGTCAAAACCATGAATTGGGTACTCACTTTGCTGTGATCACTCCACTCGCCAGTTAATAGTGACCACCACCTTGCGTAATATAAAATATAATCCACAAAGTCAAAACCATGAATTGTGTTTTCGAGTACCATATATATGTTATTATTGATAACTGGCAGCTTGCGTATAGTAGAAATAAATGGAACGACTATAATCCACATATCACGGATACACTGAGACATAAAAGTGTACAATGTAAACATGTTGTATAATTAACGTGATAGCGCCTCCCACCAGTTAATCATAACTGGTACCTAACGTCTTAGAAATAAATACAAAAGACTTGAAAGAATCCATAAAGTCCAAAAACCACGAATTGGGTACTCACTTTATCACATACATAGTACATACCTTTTCTTATAGTTGCTGTGATCACGCCACCTGCCAGTTAATAACCGTAACTGCCACCTTGCGTAATATAAAAAAATGTTCCACAACATCAAAACCATGAATTGTGTGTTCGAGTGCCACATATACGTAACTTTTCATATTATTACTGTGACATTTCTAACAATTGAACAGAAATAGTTCATGCACATTCACATAAATTCTTCAAAATTACAATTAAAAAAATTTGGCCGGGGGCCGGGCTGTATATATGCGCACTAATTGACTGAAAGAGCACGCACTTGGCGCGATGATGTCATGTTATCCATGGAAAAATGCATTTTTAGACAATAGGATTTGCCTGAGCGGCTAGGAGACCCCGAGAGTAACAAGCGCTTGCCTTGTTGCCTTTCCATTAAGAACAATAAATTAGTTTTTAGTATAAGTTTGCTGGTTTCAAGAAATGTAATATCATTATGTCAAGATAATGGCACTAGCATTTACTTCATTTAAGAATATTTTTCAACATATTGAGCAAAAAGGTCTCTCTTTTTTTCTACCAAGAAAAGTGCACTTGTTATTAGTGAGAATATACTTATTTTAAAAGGTATTTTTGGGTTCATTGAAGGTTAGCTAATTTTACTTGTTTTGGAAAGTCTTGACAAGCCAAATTGTCTTGTTCTATTGGCAGATAATTTTGCTTAGTTAAAAAAAAATACCCCTAATTTTTGTAATTTTTTCCTTTTTTTTCAACACTGACTTTTTGCAGTGTACCTTAATTGTTTCCAAACGGTGCCTGTCACACGGCAGCAAAACGGCTGATCAAACAAAACAGAAGTCATCGTCATGGACCCACTAGCTGCGGAAGCTATCTTTCACACAACACACACACACACACACACACACACACACACACACACACACACACACACACACACACACACACACACACACACACACACACACACACACACACACACACACACACACACACACACACTCTTGTATTTGTTACCTTCTTGAGACCTCTAAAAAAATGCCTACCTCTCTAGGACCACCCTTTCTAGATATATAAAGATTTGTATTTACAACATTAATAATATATACCTACTATGCAAATATAAAAAAGGCAAGCGTTTGATTATTTTTTTTTGTTTGTAATTGGTTTTTAATCTTCATTATTTACTTCCAGTTATTACAGTATGTCTCTATATGTGAAGTGAAGTGAATTATATTTATATAGCGCTTTTTCTCTAGTGACTCAAAGCGCTTTACATAGTGAAACCCAATATCTAAGTTACATTTAAACCAGTGTGGGTGGCACTGGCAGCAGGTGGGTAAAGTGTCTTGCCCAAGGACACAATGGCAGTGACGAGGATGGCGGAAGCGGGGATCGAACCTGGAACCCTCAAGTTGCTGGCACGGCCACTCTACCAACCGAGCAATACCGCCCCCCAAAAAAACAAATGCATCTAATAGAGAATGTCTCATTTGCACAACTGGTGGTGAAATCTATCAAAATGAGGGTGGTCCCAAAAACTAAATATACATATTTAGTTTATTTTTTTAATACATTTTGGCCAAAGGGGGCGCATTTCAAATTCTTACACACACTTGTTATTACATATGTTGGCCAGAGGGGGAGCACTTCAAATTTTTACACACACTTGTTATTTCATATGTTGACCAGAGGGGGAGCCCTAAAATTCTTTACACACACTTGTTATTTCATATGTTGACCGGGGGGTGGGGGGCGCTTCAATTTTTCCCCGCACACTTGTTATTTCATATGTTGACCAGAAGGGGAGCCCTTCATTTTTTTCCACACACTTGTTATTTCATATGTTGACCAGAGGGGGAGCCCTAAAATTCTTTACACACACTTGTTATTTCATATGTTGACCAGAGGGGGGAGCCCTTAAAATGTTTCCACACACTTGTTATTTCATATGTTGTCCAGAGGGGGGAGCCCTTCAAATTTTTACACACACTTATTACATATGTTAGCCAGAGAGGGAGCACTTCAATTTTTTACACACACTTGTTATTTCATATGTTGACCAGAGAGGGAGCCCTTCACATTTTTACACACACTTGTCATTTCATATGTTGACCAGAGGGGGGAGCCCTTCAAATTTTTACACACACTTATTACATATGTTAGCCAGAGAGGGAGCACTTCATTTTTTACACACACTTGTTATTTCATATGTTGACCAGAGGGGGAGCCCTTCACATTTTTACACACACTTGTCATATCATATGTTGACCAGAGGGGGAGCCCTGAACATTTTTCCACACACTTGTTATTTCATATGTCGACCTGGGGGGGGAGCCCTTAAATTTGTTTCCCATACACTTGTTATTTCATATGTTGACCAGAGGGGGAGCCCTTAAATTTTTTTCCACACTTGTTATTTCATATGTTGACCGGGGGGGGGGCTTCAATTTTTTTCCGCACACTTATTTCATATGTTGACCAGAAGGGGAGCCCTTCATTTTTTTCCCACACACTTGTTATTTCATATGTTGACCAGAGGGGGAGCCCTTCAATTTTTTTCCAACACACTTGTTATTTCATATGTCGACCAGGGGGGGGGGGGGGCCTTAAATTTTTTTTCCACACACTTGTTATTTCATATGTTGACCAGGGGGGGAGCCCTTAAATTTCTTTCCACACACTTGTCATTTCATATGTTGACCAGAGGGGGGAGCCCTTAAAATTTTTCCACACACTTGTTATTTCATATGTTGACCAGAGGGGGGAGCCCTTCAAATTTTTTACACACACTTATTACATATATTGGCCAGAGAGGGAGCACTTCATTTTTTTACACACACTTGTTATTTCATATGTTGACCAGAGGGGGAGCCCTTCACATTTTTACACACACTTGTCATTTTATATGTTGACCAGAGGGGGAGCCCTGAACATTTTTCCACACACTTGTTATTTCATATTTTGACCAGAAGGGGAGCCCTTCATTTCTTTCCACACACTTGTTATTTCATATGTTGACCAGAGGGGGAGCCCTAAAATTCTTTACACACACTTGTTATTTCATATGTTGACCAGAGGGGGAGCCACAAAATTCTTTACACACACTTGTTATTTCATATGTTGACCGGGGGGGGGGGGGCTTCAATTTTTTTCTGCACACTTATTTCATATGTTGACCAGAAGGGGAGCCCTTCATTTTTTTCCCACACACTTGTTATTTCATATGTTGACCAGAGGGGGAGTCCTTCATTTTTTTCCCACACACTTGTTATTTCATATGTTGACCAGAGGGGGAGCCCTTCACATTTTTACACACACTTGTCATTTCATATGTTGACCAGAGGGGGGAGCCCTTCAAATTTTTACACACACTTATTACATATGTTGGCCAGAGGGGGAGCACTTCATTTTTTTATTTTTTTTACACACACTTGTTATTTCATATGTTGACCAGAGGGGGAGCACTTTTAAAAGCGACACACAGTCAATTTAAAAAATCCCTCCTTTTTGGGACCACCCTCAATTTGATAGATTTCACCAGCAGGGGTGCAAATGAGACATTCTCTATTAGATGCAAGGTTTTTTTTTTGTACTGGGACCATGATTTATGTCATCACTTGGTCACCGGTCCTCATAGGGAAGGTACTTTTTCCTTGTTGATGTCTCAAGAAGGGTAGAAATATAAGAACACACACACACACACACACACACACACACACACACACACACACACACACACACGATTTCTACATCCAATCATAGCCCCACATTGTTGAAATAAGCGCTCGCTTAAAACTACTCAACAAAAACGCCGCTTTTGCCAATATTTAGGACCGGGGAGCGACTTTGATCCCAAACGTTTTGATAGGAACGGCGGCGTACGAATTCTAGCGACAGGAAGAGCAAAGAAAGACTTTCAAGGCGACACTGCGCTAACACGCTCATTCCTTAAGAGAATCACAGCGCCACAATCAAACCGTCTTGAGTCAACATTTAAATTCCTGATCTGCATAAAAATAATGAAATAAAAGCGAGAGGAAGGCGGGGGGGCTCCTTTCACGCTGTGAGAAGACTTTAAAAGGGGAAACAATGCCTCCGCCTTTTGAGGCCTTTGGAGATTTTGCTCTCTCATCACGTATTCATGAAAGCGTGAGGATGGAGACAAACGCTGGAATAACACAATGTTCGCCCTTTTTGATATAAATACACTCCTGGGCCACTTACTCAATGGCAAGATATGGAATTTCAGCCTTTATGAATATAATAATGCTCATATTTTGTTCCTAATTTGTTGCACTGCATAAAACTGACAGATGCTTCCAATATGTTAGCATTTTTGCTACATCAATATTACCATCTAAGCTCAATAATAAGCATGTTGATCATTTCATATACTGGATACAATCATACATTGGTACATTGTGTGTGTTAAAGATGCTAAAACCAACCCAAGATATGCTAAACTATCTGAGCAAAACACCTCAGCTTTGGGTTACAGGTGACAAACTATCCATCCATCCATCCATTTTCTACCGCTTATTCCCTTTGGGGTCGCGGGGGGCGCTGGAGCCTATCTCAGCTACAATCGGGCGGAAGGCGGGGTACACCCTGGACAAGTCGCCACCTCATCGCAGGGCCAACACAGATAGACAGACAACATTCACACTCACATTCACACACTAGGGCCAATTTAGTGTTGCCAATCAACTTATCCCCAGGTGCATGTCTTTGAATATTAAATTGTTCCTTTTCAGCAAGCTTCTCCATGATGTGATCCATCTTGCAATTCAGTTCAGAAATCGCGGATTCCAACCATTGAAATACTTTGTATAATTGAAAACATCACTGCACATCATAATGGCAGCTACAGTTTCTATCTTCCATCCATCCATCCATTTTCTACCGCTTATTCCCTTTGGGGTCGCAGGGGGCGCTCGAGCCTATCTCAGCTACAATCGGGCGGAAGGCGGGGTACACCCTGGACATAACTAATTGTATTATGGTACTAATTAATTCATTTTCGAATATGCTGAAAGTCAATAAAAAATGTGCAGCAGAACAATTGAAAATCAATTATGATAAAATCCAATTAAAATGTATTGTTTTTAATTAAAATATAATTCCTAAGGTTTTTTTTTTTTACAAAAGAATATTTGATTTCCAAATTTTTTTTTAGAAACATTGGATGAATTTTACAATAAAAATGTAGAAAATTAAATAAAATACTATATATATATAAAGTTGCATAAATAATAAATAAATAATAAAACAACCATTCATATTATAAATTAAGTCAAACTATTTACAAAAAAAAAAATAAAAAAATAAAAATTAAAAATATATATTTTTTCAAACCAGCAAAAATAGGAAAAAGTTCAGTAATTCACAAAATTAAGTCATTAGATTAAGAGAAAAAAGTTGTAATTTTATGACGATAAAGTAATGGTATCAGAAAATAAGGAAATGTAGATGCGGGTTGGTAAAATGTTTTTGATAAAGTCACAACATTATAAGAAACAAGCAAAATAAATAAAGTTGCAACTTTTTGGGGGAAATTAGGTCGACAAAAAAGTTATATTACAGGAATAAATAAAATTCAATAAAAATACAATAATTTTATGACAATAATCAATCAATCAATCAATGTTTACTTATATAGCCCTAAATCACAAGTGTCTCAAAGGGCTGCACAAGCCACAACGACATCCTTGGTTCAGAGCCCACATAAGGGCAAAGAAAAACTCACAACCCAGTGGGACGTCGATGTGAATGACTATGAGAAACCTTGGAGAGGACCGTAGATGTGGGTGACCCCCCCTCAAAATGAGGGTGGTCCCAAAAAGGAGGGATTTTTTAAATTGACTGTGTGTCGCTTTTAAAAGTGCTCCCCCTCGGGTCAACATATGAAATAACAAGTGTGTGTAAAAAATGAAGTGCTCCCTCTCTGGCCAACATATGTAATAAGTGTGTGTAAAAAATTTGAAGGGCTCCCCCTCTGGTCAACATATGAAATGACAAGTGTGTGTAAAAATGTGAAGGGCTCCCCCTCTGGTCAACATATGAAATGACAAGTGTGTGTAAAAATGTGAAGGGCCCCCCCTCTGGCCAACATATGTAATAAGTGTGTGTAATTTTTTTTATTCATTTAGATGCTGGTTGGCAAAATGTTTTTGATAAAGTTGCAACATTATAAGAAACAAACGCAATAAATAAAGTTGCAACTTTTTGGGGGAAATTAGGTCGACAAAAAAGTTATAATATACAAGAAAAAATAAAATTAAATATATATATTTAAAATTTTAAGACAATAAAGTCACGATATCAGAGAAAATAAGAACATTTAGATGTTGGTTGGTAAAATGTTTTGGATGGAGTCACAACATTATAAGAAACAAACAATAAATAAAGTTGCAACTTTTTGGGGGGAAATTAGGTTGACAAAAAAGTTATAATATTACAGTAATAAATAAAATAAAATATGTATTTTTTAATTTTCTGACAAAGTCATGATATCAGAGAAAATAAGAAAATGTCGATGCTGGTTGGTAAAATGTTTTTGATAAAGTCGCACCATTATAAGAAACAAGCAAAATTCATAAAGTTGCAACTTTTTTTTTAGGGTAAATAGGTCGACAAAAAAGTTATAATATTACAGAAATAAAAAAACCAAAAAAAAAATTGGTAATTTTCTGACAATAAAGTCATGATATCAGAGAAAATAAGAAAATGCAGTTGTTGGTTGGTAAAATGTTTTTGATAAAGTCGCAACATTAGAAGAAACAAACAAAATAAATAAAGTTGCTACTTTTTGGGGGCAATTAGGTCGACAAAAAAGTTATATAACAGGAATAAATAAAATAATTTTATGACAATAAAGTCATGATATCAGAGAAAATAAGAAAATTTAGATGCTGGTTGGCAAAATGTTTTTGATAAAGTTGCAACATTATAAGAAACAAACGCAATAAATAAAGTTGCAACTTTTGGGGGGAAATTAGGTCGACAAAAAAGTTATAATATACAGGAAGAAATAAAATAAAATATATATATTTTAAATTTTCTGACAATAAAGTCATGATATCAGAGAAAATAAGAACATTTAGATGTTGGTTGGTAAAATGTTTTGGATAAAGTCACAACATTATAAAAAACAAATAAATAAAGTTGCAATTTTTTGGGGAAAATTAGGTTGACAAAAAAGTTATAATATTACAGTAATAAATAAAATAAAATATATATTTTTTAATTTTCTGACAATAAAGTCATGATATCAGAGAAAATAAGAAAATGTCGATGCTGGTTGGTAAAATGTTTTTGATAAAGTCGCAACATTATAAGAAACAAACAAAATTCATAAAGTTGCAACTTTTGTTTTAGGGTAAATAGGTCGACAAAAAAGTTATAATATTACAGGAATAAATAAAATAAAATACAGAATTGGTAATTTATGACAATAAAGCCATGATATCAGAGAGAATAAGAAAATTCAGATGTTTGGTAAAATGTTTTTGATAAAGTCGCAACATTAGAAAAAACAAACAAAATAAATAAAGTTGCTACTTTTTGGGGGGAATTAGGTCGACAAAAAAGGTATATTACAGGAATAAATAAAATAAAATAAAAAATAAAATAATTTTATGAAAATAAAGTCATGATATCAGAGAAAATAAGAAAATTTAGATGCTGGTTGGCAAAATGTTTTTGATAAAGTTGCAACATTATAAGAAACAAACGCAATAAATAAAGTTGCAATTTTTGGGGGGAAATTAGGTCGACAAAAAAGTTATAATATACAGGAAAAAATAAAATTAAATATATATATTTAAAATTTTATGACAATAAAGCCATGATATCAGAGAAAATAAGAACATTTAGATGTTGGTTGGTAAAATATTTTGGATAAAGTCACAACATTATAAGAAACAAACAATAAATAAAGTTGCAACTTTTGGGGGGGAAATTAGGTTGACAAAAAAGTTATAATATTACAGTAATAAATAAAATAAAATATATATTTTTTAATTTTCTGACAATAAAGTCATGATATCAGAGAAAATAAGAAAATGTCGATGCTGGTTGGTAAAATGTTTTTGATAAAGTTGCAACATTATAAGAAACAAGCAAAATTCATAAAGTTGCAACTTTTTTTAGGGTAAATAGGTCGACAAAAAGTTATAATATTACAGAAATAAAAAAATAAAATACAAAATTGGTAATTTTCTGACAATAAAGTCATGATATCAGAGAAAATAAGAAAATTTAGATGCTGGTTGGCAAAATGTTTTTGATAAAGTCGCAACATTAGAAGAAACAAACAAAATAAATAAAGTTGCTACTTTTGGGGGGGAATTAGGTCGACAAAAAAGGTATATTACAGGAATAAATAAAATAAAATAAAAATAAAATAATTTTAAGACAATAAAGTCATGATATCAGAGAAAATAAGAACATTTAGATGGTGGTTGGCAAAATGTTTTTGATAAAGTCGCAACATTATAAGAAACAAACGCAATAAATAAAGTTGCAACTTTTTGGGGGAAATTAGGTCGACAAAAAAGTTATAATATACAGGAAGAAATAAAATAAAATATATATATTTTATATTTTCTGACAATAAAGCCATGATATCAGAGAAAATAAGAAAATGTCGATGCTGGTTGGTAAAATGTGTTTGATAAAGTCGCAACATTAGAAGAAACAAACAAAATTCATAAAGTTGCAACTTTTTTTTAGGGTAAATAGGTCGACAAAAAAGTTATAATATTATAGGAATAAAAAAATAAAATACAAAATTGGTAATTTTCTGACAATAAAGTCATGATATCAGAGAAAATAAGAAAATGCAGATGTTGTTTGGTAAAATGTTTTTGATAAAGTCGCAACATTAGAAGAAACAAACAAAACTAGTCCTAAGTGTCCCAATACTTTTGTCAAGTTTTAGTCCCAAGTGTCCCAATACTTTTGTCCAGTGTAAGTGTCCCAATACTTGTGTCCAGTGGTAGTCCTAAGTGTCCCATTACTTTAGTCTACTTTTAGTGCGAAGTGTCCCAATACTTTTGTCCAGTATTCGTCGTAAGTGTCCCAATACTTTTGTCCAGTTTTAGTCCTTAGTGTCCCAATACTTTGGTCCAGTGGTAATCCGAAGTGTCCCAATACTTATGTCAAGTTGTAGTCAAGTGTCCCAATACTTTTGTCAAGTTTTAGTCCCAAGTGGCCCAATACTTTTGTCAAGTTGTAGTCCTAAGTGTCCCAATACTTTTGTCCAGTTTTAGTCCAAAGTGGCCCAATACTTATGTCAAGTTGTAGTCCTAAGTGTCCCAATACTTTAGTCAATTTCTGGTCCTAAGTGTCCCAAAACTTTTGTCCAGTTTTAGTCCTAAGTGTCCCAATACTATTGTCCAGTGTAAGTGTCCCAATACTTTTGTCAAGTGGTAGTCCCAAGTGTCCCAATACACAAAATAAATAAAGTTGCTACTTTTTGGGGGGAATTAGGTCGACAAAAAAGGTATATTACAGGAATAAATAAAATAAAATAAAAATAAAATAATTTTATGACAATAAAGTCATGATATCAGAGAAAATAAGAAAATGTCGATGCTGGTTGGTAAAATGTTTTTGATAAAGTCGCAACATTATAAGAAACAAACAAAATAAATAAAGTTGCAACTTTTTTGGGGAAATTAGGTCGACAAAAAAGTTATAATATACAGGAAAAAATAAAATAAAATATATATATTTTAAAATTTATGACAATAAAGTCATGATATCAGAGAAAATAAGAACATTTAGATGTTGGTTGGTAAAATATTTTTGATAAAGTCACAACATCATAAGAAACAAACAATAAATAAAGTTGCAACTTTTTGGGGGGAAATTAGGTCGACAAAAAAGTTATAATATACAGGGAGAAATAAAATAAAATATATATATTTTAAATTTTCTGACAATAAAGTCATGATATCAGAGAAAATAAGAAAATGTCGATGCTGGTTGGTAAAATGTTTTTGATAAAGTCGCAACATTATAAGAAACAAGCAAAATTCATAAAGTTGCAACTTTTTTTTTAGGGTAAATAGGTCGACAAAAAAGTTATAATATTACAGAAATAAAAAAATAAAATACAAAATTGGTAATTTTCTGACAATAAAGTCATGATATCAGAGAGAATAAGAAAATGCAGATGTTGTTTGGTAAAATGTTTTTGATAAAGTCGCAACATTAGAAGAAACAAACAAAATAAATAAAGTTGCTACTTTTTGGGGGGGAATTAGGTCGACAAAAAAGGTATATTACAGGAATAAATAAAATAAAATAAAAATAAAATAATTTTATGACAATAAAGTCATGATATCAGAGAAAATAAGAAAATTTAGATGCTGGTTGGCAAAATGTTTTTGATAAAGTTGCAACATTATAAGAAACAAACGCAATAAATAAAGTTGCAATTTTTTGGGGGAAATTAGGTCGACAAAAAAGTTATAATATACAGGAAGAAATAAAATAAAATATATATATTTTATATTTTCTGACAATAAAGTCATGATATCAGAGAAAATAAGAAAATGTCGATGCTGGTTGGTAAAATGTTTTTGATAAAGTCGCAACATTAGAAGAAACAAACAAAATTCATAAAGTTGCAACTTTTTTTTAGGGTAAATAGGTCGACAAAAAAGTTATAATATTACAGGAATAAAAAAATAATATACAAAATTGGTAATTTTCTGACAATAAAGTCATGATATCAGAGAAAATAAGAAAATGCAGATGTTGTTTGGTAAAATGTTTTTGATAAAGTCGCAACATTAGAAGAAACAAACAAAATTAGGTCGACAAAAAAGTTATATAACAGGAATAAATAAAATAAAATAAAAATAAAATAATTTTATGACAATAAAGTCATGATATCAGAGAAAATAAGAAAATTTAGATGCTGGTTGGCAAAATGTTTTTGATAAAGTTGCAACATTATAAGAAACAAACGCAATAAATAAAGCTGCAAATTTTTGGGGG